>NW_027260833.1:0-184409 GCF_045791955.1 Oncorhynchus clarkii lewisi
AGATTAGCCTCCAAGGTCTAAATCCTGGATGACGATGGAATCAGAAAGTCATATTCTCCATGATATGAGCATACCCTGCTATAAACTAGAGAGGAGGTGAAGATATGGCAGTAAGGTCATATCTAGCTCAACCACAATGACCTGTATCTTTGTTTGTACGTCACAGTGAATTGCTGACACACATTGACCTACTATTCCCCTTCTCTGTGAAGCATCACACAGTGAATTGCTGACACACATTGACCTACTATTCCCCTTCTCTGTGAAGCATCACACAGTGAATTGCTGACACACATTGACCTACTGTTCCTCTTCTCTGTGAAGCATCACACAGATGCACTGAGAAGGTCAGACCCACATGTTAGTACATAAGAGTATGATGCATTCACATCGTGTACCCATTATTCTGCTATGTAATTTAGCAACACTTAACCAGTACCATATGGTAGAAGATAAACAAACAATACCAAACCAGAAGCATTTAATAGGAGAGCAACAACCAAAGCCAAACCAGAAACATACAGTAGGAGAGCCACAACCGAGACAAACCAGAAACATACAGTAGGAGAGCCACAACCAAGACCAAACCAGAAACATACAGTAGGAGAGCCACAACCAAGACCAAACCAGAAACATACAGTAGGAGAGCCACAACCAAGACCAAACAGAAACATACAGTAGGAGAGCAACAACCAAGACCAAACAGAAACATACAATAGGAGAACAACAACCAAGACCAAACCAGAAACATACAGTAGGAGAGCAACAACCAAGACCAAACCAGAAACATACAGTAGGAGAGCAACAACCAAGACCATACAGACACATACAATAGGAGAGCAACAACCAAGACCAAACCAGAAACATACAGTAGGAGAGCAACAACCAAGACCAAACAGAAACATACAGTAGGAGAGCAACAACCAAGACGACACAGACACATACAGTAGGAGAGCAACAACCAAGACCAAACCAGAAACATACAGTAGGAGAGCAACAACCAAAACAAAACAGAAACATACAGTAGGAGAGCAACAACCAAGACGACACAGACACATACAGTAGGAGAGCAACAACCAAGACCAAACCAGAAACATACAGTAGGAGAGCAACAATCAAAACAAAACAGAAACATACAGTAGGAGAGCAACAACCAAGACCAAACAGAAACATACAGTAGGAGAGCCACAACCAAGACCAAACCAGAAACATACAGTAGGAGAGCCACAACCAAGACCAAACCAGAAACATACAGTAGGAGAGCAACAACCAAGACCAAACCAGAAACATACAGTAGGAGAGCAACAACCAAGACCATACAGAAACATACAGTATGAGAGCCACAACCAAGACCAAACCAGAAACATACAGTAGGAGAGCAACAACCAAGACCATACAGACACATACAGTAGGAGAGCAACAACCAAGACCAAACCAGAAACATACAGTAGGAGAGCAACAACCAAGACCAAACCGGAAACATACAGTAGGAGAGCAACAACCAAGACCAAACAGAAACATACAGTAGGAGAGCAACAATCAAGACCATACAGACACATACAGTAGGAGAGCAACAACCAAGACCAAACCAGAAACATACAGTAGAAGAGCAACAACCAAGACCATACAGAAACATACAGTAGGAGAGCCACAACCAAGACCAAACCAGAAACATACAGTAGGAGAGCAACAACCAAGACCAAACAGAAACATACAGTAGGAGAGCAACAACCAAGACCAAACCAGAAACATACAGTAGGAGAGCAACAACCAAGACCAAACCAGAAACATACAGTAGGAGAGCAACAACCAAGACCAAACAGAAACATACAGTAGGAGAGCAACAACCAAGACCAAACAGAAACATACAGTAGGTCTCTCTCTCTCTCTAAGGGCTTTGTTGGCATGGGAAACATATGTCAACGTTGCCAAAGCAAGTTAAGAAAGTTAAATAAATAATCAAACATTAACAGTAAACATTACATTCAAAAAAGTTCCAAAATAATTAAGACATTTCATTTGTCATATTATGTCTATATATAGTGGTGTAATGATGTGCAAATGGCACAAAGTACAAAAGGGAAAATAAATATAGTTTCTATGTACAATGGTGTTTGTTACTCGCTGGTTGCCCTTCTTGTGGCAACAGGTCACAAATATTGCTGCTGTGATTGTACAATGTCGTATTCCACCCAATATATATGGGAATTTATCAAAATTGGATTGTTTTCAAATGCTTTGAAATATGAGTTTCTAATATGGTCATACATTTGGCAGGAGGTTAAGAGGTGCAGCTCAGTTTCTACCTCATTTTGTGGTTAATGTGCACATAGCTTGTCTTCTCTTGAAAGCCTGGTCGGCGTTCTTTCTCAATAGCAAGGCTATGCTCACTGAGTCTGTATATAGTCAAAGATTTTCTTAATGTTGGGTCAGTCACAGTGGTCAGGTATTCTGCACTGTGTACTCTCTGTTTAGGGCCAAATAGCATTCTAGTTTGCTCTGTTTTTCTGTATATTCTTTCCAATGTGTCAAGTAATTATCCTTTTGTTTTCTCGTGATTTGATTTGGTCAAATTGCGTTGCTGTCCTGGGACTCTGTGGGGTCTGTTTGTGTTTGTGAACACAGCCACAGGACCAGCTTGCTTAGGGGGGCTCTTCTCCAGATTAATTTTTCTGTAGGGGATGGCTTTGTTATGGAAGGTTTGGGAATCGCTATAGCTGGATGTAGAATTTAACAGCTCTTTTCTGGATTTGGATAATTAGAGGGTGTCGGCCTAATTCTGCTCTGCATGCATTATTTGGTGCATTATTTGGTGTTTTACATTGTACACAGAGGATATAATTCAATTCAAGGGGCTTTATTGGTATGGGAAACATGTGTTAACATTGCCAAAGCAAGTGAGGTAGATAATATACAAAAGTGAAATAAACAATAAAAATTAACAGTAAACATTACACATACAGAAATTTCAAAACAATAAAGGCATTACAAATGTCATATTATACATATATATATACAGTGCCTTGCGAAAGTATTCGGCCCCCTTGAACTTTGCGACCTTTTGCCACATTTCAGGCTTCAAACATAAAGATATTTGTGAAGAATCAACAACAAGTGGGATACAATCATGAAGTGGAACGACATTTATTGGATATTTCAAACTTTTTTAACAATTCAAAAACTGAAAAATTGGGCGTGCAAAATTATAACAGCTCGAGCTCCGTGAGGTTGGATGGAGAGCATTTGTGAACAGCAGTTTTCAGTTCTTTCCACAGATTCTCGATTGGATTCAGGTCTGGACTTTGACTTGGCCATTCTAACACCTGGATATGTTTATTTTTGAACCATTCCATTGTAGATTTTGCTTTATGTTTTGGATCATTGTCTTGTTGGAAGACAAATCTCCATCCCAGTCTCAGGTCTTTTGCAGACTCCATCAGGTTTTCTTCCAGAATGGTCCTGTATTTGGCTCCATCCATCTTCCCATCAATTTTAACCATCTTCCCTGTCCCTGCTGAAGAAAAGCAGGCCCAAACCATGATGCTGTCACCACCATGTTTGACAGTGGGGATGGTGTGTTCAGCTGTGTTGCTTTTACGCCAAACATAACGTTTTGCATTGTTGCCAAAAAGTTCAATTTTGGTTTCATCTGACCAGAGCACCTTCTTCCACATGTTTGGTGTGTCTCCCAGGTGGCTTGTGGCAAACTTTAAACAACACTTTTTATGGATATCTTTAAGAAATGGCTTTCTTCTTGCCACTCTTCCATAAAGGCCAGATTTGTGCAATATACGACTGATTGTTGTCCTATGGACAGAGTCTCCCACCTCAGCTGTAGATCTCTGCAGTTCATCCAGAGTGATCATGGGCCTCTTGGCTGCATCTCTGATCAGTCTTCTCCTTGTATGAGCTGAAAGTTTAGAGGGACGGCCAGGTCTTGGTAGATTTGCAGTGGTCTGATACTCCTTCCATTTCAATATTATCGCTTGCACAGTGCTCCTTGGGATGTTTAAAGCTTGGGAAATCTTTTTGTATCCAAATCCGGCTTTAAACTTCTTCACAACAGTATCTCGGACCTGCCTGGTGTGTTTCTTTGTTCTTCATGATGCTCTCTGCGCTTTTAACGGACCTCTGAGTCTATCACAGTGCAGGTGCATTTATACGGAGACTTGATTACACACAGGTGGATTGTATTTATCATCATTAGTCATTTAGGTCAACATTGGATCATTCAGAGATCCTCACTGAACTTCTGGATAGAGTTTGCTGCACTGAAAGTAAAGGGGCTGAATAATTTTGCACGGCCAATTTTTCAGTTTTTGATTTGTTAAAAAAGTTTGAAATATCCAATAAATGTCGTTCCACTTCATGATTGTGTCCCACCTGTTGTTGATTCTTCACAAAAAAATACAGTTTTATATCTTTATGTTTGAAGCCTGAAATGTGGCAAAAGGTCGCAAAGTTCAAGGGGGCCAAATACTTTCGCAAGGCACTGTATATATATATATATATATATATATATATATATATATATATATATACAGTGTTGTAACACTGTACAAATGGTTAAAGAACACAAGGTCAAATAAATAAGCATAAATATGGGCTGTATTTACAATGGTGTTTGTTCTTCACTGGTTGCCCTTTTCTTGTGGCAACAGGTCTCTCTCTCTCTCTCTCTCTCCTCTTTCTATCTGTCTCTCTGTCTCTCTCTCTCTCTCTCTCTCTCTCTCTCTCTGTCTCTCTCTCTCTCTCTCTCTCTCTTCACAAATATGCCAGGCTCACACACACTTAGTATTAATCTGGTAAATACAGTAAACCCCACCTTTGATTAGCATCATGCCAGGCTGCAAATATAGTAGAACCCAGCTGTTGACTAGCAACATGCCAGACTACAAATACAGTAGACCCCAGCTGTTGATTAGCTTCATGCCAGGCTACAAATACAGTAGACCACAGCTGTTGATTAGCATCATGCCAGGCTAAAAATACAGTTGACCCCAACTGTTGATTAGTTTCATGCCAGGCTAATGTCTCACAAAGCTATGGCCACAAGGGACAGGAGATGTGTGATTTAGTGTGTGATTGTGAGTGTCTGTGTGTCACTGTACAATATAATTTCATATGAATGGGTTTATCAAAGCCCACTCATATTAGTTGGGAGCAATGAGTGTAAGCACATCTTGTTCAGAGTGCAATCGATGGAAAACAGCAAGGAACCTGCTCTCCACAATGTTCCCATTATTCCTAAACTGATGGGATTCAGGTAGTGCCAGCTAGGACCCTTGTCTTTCTTAACACACTCTTTGCTCTCCAAATCCCCCCTCTCTCTCTCTCTCTCTCTCTCTCTCTCTCTCTCTCTCCCTCCCTCTCCCTCTCTCCATCTCACTCTCACGTTGTCTGTCACCCTCTCTCTTTGTCTCCCTCTCTCTTTGTCTCCCTCTTTCTATCTGTGTCTGTCTCCCTCTCTCTCTTCATCTCACTCTCTGGTTGTCTGTCTCCCTCTCTCTTTGTCTCCCTCTCTCTCTGTCTCCCTCTCTCTCTGTGTCTCCCTCTCTCTCTGTGTCTCCCTCTCTCTTTGTCTATTTCTCCGTCTGTCTCCCTCTTTCTCTCTTTGTCTGTCTCCCTCTCTCTCTATGTGTCTGTCTCCCTCTCTCTCTCTCTGTGTCTGTCTCCCTCTCTCTCTGTGTGTCTGTCTCCCTCTCTCTGTGTGTGTCTGTCTCCCTCTCTGTCTCCCTCCCTCTCTGTCTCCCTCTCTCTCTCTCTGTTTCTCCCTCTCTCTCTCTCTGTTTCTCCCTCTCTCTCTTTGTCTCCCTCTCTCTCTTTGTCTCCCTCTCTCTCTTTGTCTGCCTCTCCCTCTTTGTCTCCCTCTCTCTCTGTCTCCCTCTCTCCCGTCGTCTCCCTCTCTCCCTTCGTCTCCCTCTCTCTCTGTGTCTATCTCACTCTCTGTGTCTGTCACAACCAAGATAGTATGAAAATACATGATCCCAAAGTAAAACACTGAACATTACACCCAAAAACACACAACTACAAATATTTTATGGAATAGTTCTCAAAAGCAATTGTACACGAGAGGGCATGTGTTGTGACTTTTTTAGCATGGCTGTGCTGCGGTCATAGATACAAGGCAAAGCCTATAACCCTACAAAGGATTATCAACATACAACAAATGTATGACAATTTTCATGAAACCTTATTTTGATAAATGTATTTATACTATATCATCCTTCCACAAGGATATCCTGACACACATCTAGGGTTGCTAGTCAAGCATGTTGGCTGTTCCTTCTATTGGACGGGAAATCATGTGTTTAATAAAAGCTTTATGGCTTTTCGCTTGTCGTTTTCCATGGTATCAAGACCAGCGTAGTGATACTTAAAATAGAACATTAAACAAGTACTTCTGCGTCATACCCGTGGAAAATTGTATTAGCAGGGAAGCTTAGAACGTGTCTCAACCAATCACAATGCTTGTTTTGATCAACCCGTTGTAGAATCAATAGAATTTCAGGCGTTGGAACTCAAATAACTCCACTAAATCTACATTAAATAAAACATTACACCCTTCCATCAAAGCATTATTGTAATAAATTCATACCAGCCGGCCATGCCTCTCCTGATCCAATTCATTCTATTTGTTTTCTGTATTTTGAGCTGTTAAAAGCTATACATATTCCAACTACTCGTTTGTAACCCTGGAAATTACACCATTAGAGGAAGGCATTAGAGGAAACGTGGGCCTGGGTCGGTTCTATAATGTAGCCTCTGATTGATTCACAGAAAAGCTGTCTGGGTCTTTGACCAGAGGATTCAATCAGAGCAATTTCAAACGTATCCTCACATTACTGCTCTCTCCACTCTCTGATGGAGTCTGTGATTAGGGCAATGATTGATTCCAGGCTCCCTGTGTGCCTAATGTGGTAAATGGTATTATAAGAATCTTTCCTGCACATTTTATCCCACTGATGGAAATTGGAAAGGCAAGTGCACCAGAATGGTTGAGAAGACTGGAAGGAAATCGAGATTAGTCCAGTTGTGAGGAGGTCTTACATGCCTTTCTCTAACATGTGTTTGTTCAGATCCCTTTCAGCAGTACACACTAGAGGTCGACGGCTGATGATTTTTCAACGGCTTACCGATACTGATTATTGGAGCACCAAAAAAGCCGATACCGATTAATCGGCCGATTTAAAAAATATATATATTTGTAATAATGACAATTCCAACAATACTGAATTAACACTTATTTTAACTTAATATAATAGATCAATAAAATCTATTTAGCCCCAAGTAGATAATGAAACATGTTCAATTTGGTTTAAAAAATGCAAAAACAAAGTGTTGGAGAAGAACGTAAAAGTGCAATATGTGCTATGTAAGAAAGCTAACGTTTCAGTTTCATGCTCAGAACATGAGAACATATGAAAGCTGGTGGTTCCTTTTAACATGAGACTTCAATATTCCCAGGTAAGAAGTTTTAGGTTGTAGTTATTATAGGAATATTTCCCTCTATACCATTTGTATTTCATTAACCTTTGACTATTGGATGTTCTTATAGGCACTTTAGTATTGCCAGTGTAACAGTATAGCTTCCGTCCCTCTCCTCGCTCCTCCCTGGGCTCGAACCAGCAACACAACGACAACAGCCACCACATCGAATCGGCGTTACCCATGCAGAACAAGGGAAACAACCACCCCAAGGCTCAGAAGGAGTGAAGTTTGAAACGCTATAAGTGCGCGCTAACTAGCCAGCCATTTCACTTCGGTCACACCAGCCTCATCTCGGGAGTTGATAGGTTTGAAGTCATAAACAGCACAGTGCTTGACGCACAACAAAGAGCTGCTGGCAAAACGCACGAAAGTGCTGTTTGAATGAATGTTTACGGCCTGCTTCTGCCTACCACCGCTCAGTCAGATACTTAGATACTTGTATGCTTGTATGCTCAGTCAGATTATATGCAACACAGGACACGCTAGATAATATCTAGTAATATCATCAACCATGTGTAGTTAACTAGTGATTATGATTGATTGTTTTTTATAAGATAAGTGTAATGCTAGCTAGCAACTTACCTTGGCTTACTGCATTTGTGTAACAGGCAGTCTCCTTGTGGAGTGCAAGAGAGGCAGGTAGTTATTGCGTTGGACTAGTTAACTGTAAGGTTGCAAGATTGGATCCCCCGAGCTGACAAGGTGAAAATATGTCTTTCTGCCCCTGAAGTTATCTGTGTTTTCTTTATTATTTTGGTTAGGCCAGGGTGTGACATGGGTGATTTATTGTGTTTCGTCTTGTCTAGGGGTTTATTAGATTTATGGGGTTGTGTTCAGTGTAGTTGTCTAGGTAAGTCTATGGTTGCCTAGAGTGGTTCTCAATCAGAGGCAGGTGTTTATCGTTGTTTCTGATTGGGAACCAACCATATTTAGGCAGCCATATTCTTTGGGTATTTTGGGGGTGGTTGTCTCATGTGTCAGTGTTTGTGCCACACGGGACTGTTTTCGGGTTTTCACGTTTCTTGTTTTTGTATTCTGTTCATGTATAGTTTCTCTGATTAAAGAACCATGAACTTTAACCACGCTGCATATTGGTCCTCTGATCCTTCTCGCCTCTCCTCTTCAGAAGAAGAGGAGGAAATCCCTTACATAGAGACAGTAAGACACCATCTATTATTGACATTCTTACAGCACCTTTAATATGTCATTATTAAATCACCTTTATTATGTCATTCCGAAATCACCTTTATTATGTCATTCTTACACCACCTTTATTATGCCATTATTAAATCACCTTTATTATGAAATAATTACAGCACCTTTATTATTTCATTCTTACATCACCTTTATTATGTCATTCCGAAATCACCTTTATTATGTCATTCTTAAATCACCTTAATTACGTCATTATTAAATCACCTTTATTACTTAATTCTTAAATCACCTTTATTATGTCATTCCTAAATCACCTTTATTTTGTCATTATTAAATCACCTTTATTATGTAATTCTTACACCACCTTTATGTCATTATTAAATCACCTTTATTATGTCCTACTTACAGCACATTTATTATGTCATTCTTATAGCACCTCTATTATGTCATTCTTACAGCACCTTTGTATTGTAATTCTTACAGCACCTTTATTATGTCATTCTTACAGCACCTTTAATATGTAATTATTTTAGCACCTTTATTATGTCATTCTAAAATCACCTTTATTATGTCATTCTTACAGCACCTTTAATATGTCATTCTAAAATCAACCTTTATTATGTCATTCTTACAGCCCATTTCATTTGTCATTTTTAAGTCACCTTTATTATGTCATTCTTACAGCAGCTTTAATATGTCATTCTTACACCACCGTTATTATGTCATTCTTAAATCACCTTTGTGTCATTCTTAAATCAAGTTAATTATGTCATTATTAAATCACCTTTATTATGTCATTCTTACAGCACCTTAATTATGTCATTCTTACAGCACCTTTAATATGTAATTCTTATATCACCTTAATTGTCATTCTTAAATCACATTTATTATGTCATTCTTACAGCACCTTTAATATGTCATTCTTATAGCACCTTTATTATGTCATTCTTACAGCACCTTTATTATGTCATTCTTACAACACCTTTATTATGTCATTATTAAATCACCTTTATTATGACATTCTTACAGCACCTTTATTATGTCATTCTTATAGCACCTTTATTTGGTCATTCTTAAATCACCTTTATTATGTAATTTTTACAGCACCTTTGATATGTCATTCTTATAGCACCTTTATTATGTCATTCTTACAGCACCTTTAATATGTAATTCTTATAGCACCTTTATTATGTCATTCTTAAATCACCTTTAATATGTAATTCTTATAGCACCTTTATTATGTCATTCTTACAGCCCATTTCATATGTCATTATTAAATCAACTTTATTATGTCATTCTTACGCCACCTTTATTATGTCATTATTAAATCACCTTTATTATGTCATTCTTACAGCACCTTAAATATGTCATTCTTACAGCACCTTTATTATGTAATTCTTATAGCACCTTTATTATGTCATTCTTAAATCACCTTAAATCAACTTCCATACTGATGCAGTCTGTTTCCAGTTACTGTAGCTATCGGGGAGAAGGTAAATTCCTCTACTTGGCTTCGAGCTCAACTCAATTATAGTTGGATGCCAGTTTGGATGCCTGTTTGTGCCGTGAACTATGCAACTAAATTGTCCTTAGTCTAGTTTACGTGCTTTTGGTATTATCGTATTTTTGCTTGCATTGTGCGTTTATTGGGCTGGAATCTGCAGAAGCCCCATTAAGTGTTTGGAGGTGAATTCCTGCTGAATGTCTGGGAGAGCTGGTCATCCACAGTGAGGTGTATTGTTCCTTAATTGGAGAAATCCAATTAAACTTCCAAATGTGCCAAATGCAAAGCAGGTGACATCAGACTTCTTCAGTTTTCACCTGTGGGTTCTATGTCAGTTTGCTGCCAATCAATATGTGAGCCACTCAAGTGTGGAGCCACTCAAGTGTGGACTAATGACTAACTCTTACAGTGTGTAAAGCAAATTTTAAATGACCACTAAAGCTTCGTACAGATGTAGAATCTTAATTTCAGACGGTTTGCTACAGCATTAAAATAATCCAGTGTTATTTATCATGTGGATTATAATTAATGGACAGTTGTAACATTTTTCTTACGGGAAAATCAAGTCTGAAATTTCAAAGAGGAAATTACAAAATTCAGAAGCCATTCCAAACCTCAAATACAGTACAGGTTTTGCATTTCCTGTATTGCAGGGACGTTCTCCTGCAACAGGGTGATTACATTAACATCCTACCTATCTAGTTCCTTTTATACAAAATTAGTTTATTGACAAATAGAAGATTCACCATCAAACCTGGATTTATTTCCTATTTTTTTGGCCTTGCAGCATGGTTGTGCAAAGAAATTCCATTCAACTTGAGCTACGAAGGCTTCGGGAAAGCTAGCCCTGCTCACTTCATTTCCAAGTGTTAAGGCCCAAGTGTTAAGGCCCAAGTGTTAAGGCCCAAGTGTTAAGGCCCAAGTGTCAATAACGGGAAGACGGATCATTATCTGAACATGTCGATGCATGCCACGCCACAACTTCAATAACAAATGCCTCTTCAGTAATCAGCTAATGGCTCTGGTTATAAATGATAAATAAATGTAGGGGTGTATAGCTTTCTCCTTTATCCCTTCATTTAACTAATTCAATCACTTTATTTTATAATACTGGTTTCCTTGCTATATCAAATAAATCGAGGGTTTAAGTGGTGCAGTGAGTTTTATTTTTCATGCCAGCTCATAATCTGGATGTTGGGACATTGTCCACGATATCCATTAATGTCAGGAACTCGATGGTGGGACATATGTCCATGATATCGGTTCGCCGCAAGAATCTCAACGTTGCCACATTTGTCCACAGTATGAAATCACTGACTGCAAGCATCTCTTAGAAAAAAAGGGTTCTTCAGCTGTCCCCATAGGAGAATCCTTTTTGGTTCCAGGTAGAACTATTTTGGGTTCCATGTAGGAAAGCGATCTACATAAAACTCAGAAGGGTTTTAACTGGAAGCAAAAAGGGTTATTCAATGGTTTCTCCTTTGGAGACAATCGTAGAACCCTTTAGGTTCTAGATAGGACATTTTGTTCTAAAAGTGTAGAACATCACTGGTGGAAACTTGGCCATAGGCATGTGCCTCCTTGCCGGTTTAGACATTGAGTGAGATCTTCTATCAGAGCAACCCAAATGCAGGCTTTCTATACCTGGTGGGAGGTGCCAATTCCAGCATTCTGATTGGTACTTGCACACAACCACACCTGATGCTTCTCTACAGTGAGTATGCTCACACCTGAGGCTGTTTTCCTTGAGTAGCGGGAGGTACTGTAACGGTTTTATTCCTGGAAAGGAGAGGAGGACCAAAATGCAGCGTGGTTATTGTTAAGCATCTTTAATAAAGACGAAAACATAAACACCATACAAATACAAAATAAGAAAACGTGGCAAAACCGAAACAGTCCTAACTGGTGCAGAGAACACAGAGACAGGAAACAATCACCCACAAGATACCTAAAGAATATGGCTGCCTAAATATGTTTCCCAATCAGAGACAACGATAAACACCTGCCTCTGATTGAGAATCACTCCAGGCAACCATAGACTTACCTAGAACACTCCACTGAACACAACCCCATAGACTACAAAAACCCTAGATAAGACAAAACACATAAATCACCCATGTCACACCCTGGCCTAACCAAAATAATAAAGAAAACACAGAATACTAAAGCCAGGGCGTGACAGGTACCCCCAAGTAGAACATCAAGGTTGTGTTTCCCTGCTCAGATGTTGCATGCATCAACCAATGGCTACGTGCCACCTCACCATCTGTGCCAAGTTCAAAACACGTGAATGCATACAACTGGTATTTACAACTGAACAACTGGTATATTCCCACCTCCCACTTGGTTATGAATGCATACAACTGGTATTTACAACTGAACAACTGGTATATTCCCACCTCCCACTTGGTTATGAATGCAACATAACACCAAGCCATAAACATAAGCAGCAAGGTCAATAGGAAGACCAAGATGCTAGACTCTAGTTGACAAAGTCTAATTCTGAAAGAGGTCAGACGGTAGGAAATATTAAAGTCACAGTTCCTGCTTTGATGAGGACGGGGGAAAGAGATGGAAATGGAAGATTGAATAATGGCTGTACTGTTGTCCCCTCTGTTAGCCCACTTTTCAGGAAAACATGATGGAAATGGAAGATGGAATAATGGCTGTTTTTATTACTTTAATGGCCTTGTTTTTTGGGGTGGGAGTTGAGCAGGGTCTGTGTTTTGTTTACCTCTGAATCAGAAGACTGACTATACCAGCACACTTTACAGTGACAAAACAAGGGTTATGACACATTTTTTCACCCCACGTTTCCACATCTGTTCCTTTGTAAGCGTGGAGTCACAGCGCTGATGGTGAAATTACCTGTTAGCAGTTAGCCCCCACTGCTACGTCTTACTGGCCGTCATAGTGACCACCTAGCTGTGTCTGTCGGACCAATCTGATGCACCAGACCAGCCACGACAATGACGGTGTTCAGAAAGTAGTGTTTTAGGGCACAGCTTGACACTAATACAAAACGAAGAATGGAAGTAGAAAATGTAATGCGAATGTTCTTGGTGAGAAAGTAGGCCGACCACTTCCTCTAACTACTCAGGTTTTCTTGGAATGTGATAAGTGTTAGCCCTGCGCCTCTGGCTTGGTTATTATTGAGAACATTAGCTATTATATGGAGACCTTACTGTGACTGTGGGACAGGATTCCTGTTATATAAGGACAAGACAAGACCATGGGACAGGATCCCTGTGAAGACACTGTAAGGACATGGACGTGTAATCACCAGCAGACATGTCAGAGGCATTAGGACACCCTTTAAGGCATGTCTGACTAACCAGCTGCACCAGACCAGCCACGATGGTGACGGTCTTCAGAAAGCAGGGTTTTAGGGCACAGCTTGATACAAAGAAACTTGAGTAAAAAACAGAAAGTAAAAAAAGGTAAGGTCATGTTAATAGATAATGTGTTTCTTGTTAGAAAAGTAGGCCAAAGCCTTCCTCACTCAGATTTCCTTGGGATATAGTGTAAGCGCAATGGCTCTGTCTCGGCTGTTGAGATCACTGACCATTTATTGTGCTGACCTGAGACAGTGGGACACGGACAGGATTCCACTAAGGACATTATAAGGACATTAGGGTGTACAAGTACCAGCAGACATGGCTTTATCATCACACTAAAGGGCTTTACTTCAACAGGTGGACATGTACCTTATACAGTGGCAGCCATTGGAAACGCTTTGATGTCATAGCATGTGAGTTTTTTTTGGAGACCCTTTAAGGAAGGTCTAATGTTCTGTTGGCCATTAGCTGTATGGAATGTTTGTGTACATTCCTCAGAGGAAAACAGGAACTGTCATATACTTAGGCCAGGATTCAAATCGAGCCTGCGTTGTAGCACACTTGACAGTTAAAGGTAATTTCGACATCTGCAGCGTTTACCATGAATGCCATCACTGCTGACACAGGAATGTTGCCTTTAAAAAGGTTTAAGGGCCCCGGCTGGGTTTCTACTAGGCTGACATAGGGAATTCTTTTAAGATGGTCCTACCAAGTATCATTTAGCTATTTGATTTGGACTTTTAGGACCCCTGTAAGTATGAAAACAAATATTTGATTAGACATTGAATTTGGCCTTACTGCTATTAGCCCACAGAAACACATTGAATAACAGCAGTTCTGTAAGGTTGTACATGTATATGGTGTAGCCTACATAGATAACGCATGCAGACACGTGCACAAACACACACATACAATCACATGTGTCAGATAGCTACGCTCGCACACACACATAGACACTTCACACACAGACACACCCCAGTTAATGATGCAATAGAAGTGAGTCAAATGACCAAATCGCCTTCTAGTGGCCTCATGGGTGGAATGTTTCATAATTAAAAAACATATTTGTTTAAAGTGCGAAAATATGGTGTTTCTGTGTCAAACGGTTTTGTTATATTTCAGTTTTCTGTGATGTTTATAAAGTGTAATGTTGGGATGCAAACTCAAAATTAAATACACTATATATAAATGTATGTGGACACCCCTTCAAATTAGTGGATTCGGCTATTTCAGCCACACCCGTTGCTGACAGGTGTATAAAATCGAGCACACAGCCATGCAATCTCCAGAGACAAACATTGGCAGTAGAAAGGCCTTACTGAAGAGCTCAGTGACATTCAGCGTGGCACCATCATCAGATGCCACCTTTCCAGCAAGTCAGTTCATCAAATTTCTGCCCTGCTAGAGCTGCCCCGCTCAACTGTAAGTGCTGTTATTGTGAAGTGGAAATGTCTAGGAGCAACAACGGCTCAGCCGCGAAGTGGTAGGCCACACAAGCTCACAGAATGGGACAGCCGAGTGCTGAAACGGATAGCATCTGTCTTCGGTTGCAACACTCACTGCCCAGTTCCAAACTGCCTCTGAAAGAAATGTCCGCACAATATCTGCTCATTGGGAGATTCATAAAATAGGTTTCCAGCCTCAGCATAAGATTACCATATGCATTGCCAAGCGTAGTTGGAGGGGTATAAAGCTTGCCGCCATTGGACGCCGGAGCAGTGGAAACGCATTCTCTGGAGGGATGAATCACGCTTTACCATCTGGCAGTCCGACGGATGAATCTGGGTTTGGCGGATACCAGGAGAACACTACCTGCCCCAATGCATAGTACCAACTGTAAAGTTTGATGGAGGAGAAACCTTAGTTCCAGTGAAAGGAAATCTTAACATTACAGCATACAGTACAATGACATTCTAGGCCATTCTGTGCTTCGAAATTTCTGGCAACATTTTTGGGAAGGCCCTTTCCTGTTTCAACATGACAACGCTCCCATGCACAAAGCGAGGTCCATACAGAAATGCTTTATCAAGATCGATGTGAAAGAACCTGCCTGGCCTGCACAGAGCCCTGACCTCAACTCCATCGAACATCTTTGGGATGAATTGAAATGCCGACTGCGAGCCAGGCCTAATCACCCAACATCAGTGCCTGACCTCACTAATGCTCTTCAAATCAAATCAAATTGTGTTCGTCACATACACGTGTTTATCAGATGTTATTGCGAATGTACTCTTGTGGCTGAATGGACACAGCAATGTTCCAACATCCAGTGGAAAGCCTTCACAGAAGAGTGGAGGCTGTTATAGCAGCAAAGGGGGAACCAACTCCATATTAATGCCCATATTAATGCCCATGAACAAGCAAGTGTCCACACTTTCAACTCTATATCTGACATGGTGCAGGTGTCTTGTTTTTTTAAGCCTATAACCATGTGTGTGAGGAGTATACTTCTGTTTTAAAGTAGATGTATTTCAGACTACCATGGAACACTCTGTGTGACCTTGATTTAGCCCACTGCAGTAAAAGGTTAACATGACTAGGAATACATTTGACAGATGAGTCACTTGTCCGGTTAATGCAGACTCGTAATTCCGCTCATGACAATGTTGTTTCAGGGCACACAAGCTCCCATTGATGTGGCCGTCTGACTGCCTGTCAAGTATGGCTTATTGAAAGTGAATTTATCTGTATCCTAACTCAGTCAACTTAGTCTGTCTGATGTTGTCTAAAATCGTTTAAGCACACCCATCACATCATGACATCATATAGGCACCATAAAGCATGATCAGTTATTTAGTTGATCCTGCTACCTTTCTATCAACTGGGTCACACAATATGGGTCACTGCCTGAATATGGCATCTGATACTCTTCCATGACCTGTAGCAACGTGAAATCTGCTGGGAAAGACGGGGGAAAATACAAACTGTAAATTTGGTCATGTGTCAAATATTTGCAGACAGTTGTACATGAGTGACTATCATGATGTTGGAAAAAGATAAGGAAGTTAAATGTCCCAATCATGTTGGGAAGCAGGCACACGAGTCCCCGGAATGCCCCGCAAGACGACAGGAAGAAAAAGCAACTATTTGGAGTCTCTTTGTCTGTCTACTCCAGGTCACTGAAGATTTCCTTGAGAGAGATTTCCAGCTTGAAGAACAATCTGGCCTTAAATGGCCATGTACTCTTATAATCTCCACCCGGCACAGCCAGAAGAGGTCTGGTCACCCCTCAGAGTCTGGTTCCTCTCTATGTTTCTTCCTAGGTTCCTGCCTTTCTAGGGAGTTTTTCCTAGCCGCCGTGCTTCTACACCTGCATTGCTTGATGTTTGGGGATTTAGTCTGGGTTTCTGTATAATACTTTGTGACATCTGCTGATTTAAAAAGGGCTTTATGAATACATTTCATTGCTTGATGTTTGGGGATTTAGTCTGGGTTTCTGTATAATACTTTGTGACATCTGCTGATTTAAAAAGGGCTTTATGAATACATTTCATTGCTTGATGTTTGGGGATTTAGTCTGGGTTTCTGTATAATACTTTGTGACATCTGCTGATTTAAAAAGGGCTTTATGAATACATTTCATTGCTTGATGTTTGGGGATTTAGTCTGGGTTTCTGTATAATACTTTGTGACATCTGCTGATTTAAAAAGGGCTTTATGAATACATTTCATTGCTTGATGTTTGGGGATTTAGTCTGGGTTTCTGTATAATACTTTGTGACATCTGCTGATTTAAAAAGGGCTTTATGAATACATTTCATTGATTGATGTTTGGGGATTTAGTCTGGGTTTCTGTATAATACTTTGTGACATCTGCTGATTTAAAAAGGGCTTTATGAATACATTTCATTGATTGATGTTTGGGGATTTAGTCTGGGTTTCTGTATAATACTTTGTGACATCTGCTGATTTAAAAAGGGCTTTATGAATACATTTCATTGCTTGATGTTTGGGGATTTAGTCTGGGTTTCTGTATAATACTTTGTGACATCTGCTGATTTAAAAAGGGCTTTATGAATACATTTCATTGATTGATGTTTGGGGATTTAGTCTGGGTTTCTGTATAATACTTTGTGACATCTGCTGATTTAAAAAGGGCTTTATGAATACATTTCATTGCTTGATGTTTGGGGATTTAGTCTGGGTTTCTGTATAATACTTTGTGACATCTGCTGATTTAAAAAGGGCTTTATGAATACATTTCATTGATTGATGTTTGGGGATTTAGTCTGGGTTTCTGTATAATACTTTGTGACATCTGCTGATTTAAAAAGGGCTTTATGAATACATTTCATTGATTGATGTTTGGGGATTTAGTCTGGGTTTCTGTATAATACTTTGTGACATCTGCTGATTTAAAAAGGGCTTTATGAATACATTTCATTGCTTGATGTTTGGGGATTTAGTCTGGGTTTCTGTATAATACTTTGTGACATCTGCTGATTTAAAAAGGGCTTTATAAATACATTTCATTGATTGATTGTGTTACTGGGCTTTGTGTTTTTTTATTTGACCTTTATTTAACCGGCCAAGTCAGTTAAGAACAAATTATTATTATACAATGATGGCCTACCAAGGCCAAACCCTCCCCTAACCCAAACCCTTGTGTTGTAATGAATTGTGAAACTGTTGTTCATTTTGTCTATATTTACCTTTCAAAAGGTTTCACCTTTCAATAAAGTCTATTCATATAACCAATGAATAATGCATTGACAAAGTTATTTTCCATTTGAACATGGCAGGATTTCCAGGTGAATGTCCTGTTGACTTCAGAACAGCAGGTTAGAAGTAGAACTGGGTCAGAGTGAATGGATGGGGGAGAGAAGTGTTATAATGCCCCCCAGTCAGTCTAGTCAGTGTTCCAGGGCTACAGAGCAGAGGATTCATCACCCCACTGCCCCAGATTCAGGAGGAGAACCTCATACTGAGCCAGTCATCAACCTGCGTGGATGGAGTTAGACAATCAGTCATGGTGAAGTCCTGATGGCGAGGGACTGTTTGGTAAGGTTAGATAACAAATCAGACGTTCAAGGTATTGAGATGTGTAGTTGTTTTATTCGACCTAAACATTGCCTCATAAAAGCACAGAGTCTTGAAAACGATGAAAAATGACTCATTAATTGACCCCTCCCAGTCTTGGTGACTGTTGAATAAAACAACAATTGTGAGATGTTAGAGTTATGGCGCTAAACCACTGCCAGTATTACAGCTATGGGTTTTCTATGTAACACAACTTCCTGCTGTTATGAACATGTTCTGTTCTGAACCCAAACTGAGAGAGAGAAGCAGCATGGTGACCAAATTGGAGTTTTATAGTTTTACTGTTGTTCATACTTAATCATGACCAATTGATTTACACACTTTTTTTAAAATGATAGAAGCAGAATATGCTGAAAAAGTAATTGAGATAGTATTTTTATTGACCCTTATCTGGGCCAAGGCTCCACAATCAATATCAGATGAGTGCTGTGCTTACTCAAGCAAGCAGCACGTATGAATACATTTAGCTCACGAGTGACAGCTTATCATTGTGTCCTGGAATAGACAGGGTTCTAGTGCCTTCGGCTGGGTTTATTGAGACAACTGGGTGTGTAGCCAAACATAGCTGCTGCTCATGTTGGTATCTGTACTGATGGTGAAAAAGCCATGACAGGGAGACATAGTGGAGTGGTAACGCGCGTGAAAGCAGTTGCTCCCAATCTAAATTAAAACAAGCGGTTCAGTGAAAATAAAATGTAATCAGAAACCACTGCCAGATTTCTGGATTGGGCTGCGCTCAGAGTATCCTGTCTTGGCAAATCTCGCTGTTAAGACACTGATGTCCTTTGCAACCACGTACCTATATGAGAGTGGATTCTCGGCCCTCATTAGCATGAAAACTAAATACAGGCACAGACTGGGTGTGGGAAATTATTTAAGACTGAGACTCTCTCCAATACAACCCAACATTGCAGAGTTCTGTGCATCCTTTCAAGCACACCCTTCTCATTAACCTGTGGTGAGTTATTCACCATTTTTGATGAACAAATAAGGTTTTATATGTAAGATGGTTAAATAAAGAGTAAAACTATTGATTATTATTATATTATTATTTGTTCCCTGGTCCTATAAGAGCTGTTTGTCACTTCCCACGAGCCGGGTTGTGACAAAAACTCACACTCATTCTTATGTTTAATAAATGTATTGTATAGTGTGTGTGTGGCAGGCTTACAATGATGGCAAATTTGAGAGTGTGCTGACCCTGGTGCTAGAGGGGGTACGCAGCTGGAGGTTGAATGTTTGAGGGGGTACGGAACTATACAATTTTGTGTAAGGCATAGAAACAAAAAACTATAATACCTTTCAACTTTGGTTAAATTATCGCCTTGTTGTGTCGCAGGTTATGGTGAGTATTATTTGTTGCTGTTGTGCATGGCTCAATTGTATGGAATTAAAATGTAAGTGCAATTGGATTTATAAGAACTGAACAATTCTAGCAGCACTACTGAATAGTCATTTGAGTATGGAGTGAGGTTATGTATTAGTTTATTAATTAATTTATGAAGTAGGTAATGAATTAGGTTCTGAATTAGGTTACCAATTAGTTTCTGAATAAAAAAAATTCTGATTTAGTTTCTAAATTAGTTTCTGAATTCATTTCCATAGAGGAAACAAATTAAAGTAGTGCATCCTGAGGCTGTCTCCATGGTGATAGTGACTTGGATTGTGGCTGTGATGTGCTGTTGCTAAGCGCTGGCTAATCTCACCTCTCCTTATAAGCAAGTCATATGACTTGGGCTTATGGGTTGGGTACAATTTTGGACCACATCTTCTGTACGCAAAAGAACCACATATGGTGCTAAAAGACTGTATGACTTGTGTTTCTTTTTTGCAATGCATGAGAAGGCTGTGATTATTTATACAGCCTTAAAATATGTTGTACGTGATGCAATTACAAGCTGCATTCCAGACTTCTGCTAAGGTTTTTCTGTAACTGACAGTGAAGTTGATGTACTGTCTGTGATAACCATGCCTCCTCTCCCCTGTGTTTAATCACAGTCATTTACTCCACATGCTGTCACTCTGAATATCTGTCAATGGATCTATGCTAAGCACCAACGTCATCACTTTCATGAGGAACAATATTCAACCAGCTTTATTCCAATGCAATATTCATATTAATGTCAATGGTATATTATTTCTTTGTCCATATCCTTGTTTGAGACTGTTGGAAATAAGATATGCACCTAAATTAGAACTGTATCAGTTCTCTAGAGTAATGGTGGGTTGCAGGTGAATTTCTTTACTTAATATTCTAGCTCGGTTTCTATTTTCGGCTCATATCAATGCTGTTGGATGGGAGGTTGGTTGAAATGACCGAGTAGACTCTGAACATCACTACATCACTAACATACATGTATGTGGAAACTCTGCAGTAGGTTCTACCAGCTGGGTTCTTTAGGTCTCAGAACAGTCCATGGAGCAACCTGAGTGAAACAAACACACACCTTAATGTATAGGCTACTGTAAAACAAATATTCCTGTTAGATTGGTTCAGTCAGAGGTTTTAGAAAGCTTTATTGCCATGAATATTAAACACATATCTCAGACTGGCACTTATATGTATTATAAACATTATAATCAAGAAGGGAAGAAAAATCATCAACCTCTTTTATAAAGCCAAATGAATAATAAAGTCAGGTGTTAACTGAACTCATCTCAGTCTTATGTAGCTGGCTTTAGCATGTCCTTGCATTCCTTCTTATTAAGTCTAACCTACATTTACGTACCTAGCTATAATCAACTACGTCAGTAGTGTTTTGATCGGTTGCAACCTACTGTCACGGCTGTCCATGTCTCATGCCGGCCAGCCCCTATACTAAATGTCCCCATGCCCTGTCTGCGGGGAGACATGCTCCTATTGCATAGGTTATATTTAATGAGTAATATACACTATCACCTGAATGTGACTTGGGTTCAGATTTCAAATGAAACAGTAAGTGTTAAAAATGATGAACAAATGAATGTAGAATGTAGAAAATGGCTCAAGGTCTTGGGATGAATATTATTTTTGACTGAGATAACAAAAAGCACACTGTGCAACAGACGAGGTGAGTGGTTGGTGGAGAGGTCAAGGTGACGGTCAAGATGAGAAGACAAGGAGGTGAAGGATCTCTTGTTCTCATTCTCACTTCAACCTGACCAAAGAAACAGCTTCATAAGCTTCATAGTCCCTCCATACCACTCGATGAAGAGGACTATTATAGATGACGCATACTGTATAGTTTGACATGTTTGTTTGACCTTTTACCTCCCCAAAACTTGAATATTTATAAATGTGTAGGCTATTTGTCGACAAAAATACTTGCCCCGAATTGTATTATTGGTAGTCACTCATCTCTCTATGCGGCTGTTTTGCTCCCAGTAAAACATGTAACCCAATAAACAATACTACAGAATGAAACACTCCCTTTACTGAGAAGAATATAATGACATGTATACAGCACTAGAGATCCAATAGGCCCAGGGATTTGTAGGTCCAACCATATTGCTATTGATTTCAGATTTATGAATCTAATTATTTCGTGCTGAATATCTCAAAGGGACCGACAGAAACTTTAAATGCAGAAAGACGTCTTAATATCAGATGATGATTGGTGGACAGACTGGGGACAGAAAGATCTGAAAGTTCCCCACCAAGACTAAAATGACCTGTGTGATCAACCTAAATCTCAACAACATATAAAGACACTTCTGGACTCCCGCTCTGTTGGCCATCTCTGCATTAAGATCGTTTATTTTAATAGTCCAAGAGAGAGTATAGAGCAGGCACTTTATTTGGATGTGGGCTAGTTTGACATATTCCTGGAAGCCCTTTCAATGAAACGGCACAGCTGTCTAAGGCACACTAGAAGTGTTGCTACAGACCTGGGTTCGATCCCGGGCTGTATCACAACCGGCCGTAATTGGAAGTCCCATAGGGCAGAGCACAATTGTCCCAGCGTCTTCCGGGTTAGGGGAGGGTTTAGCTGGGTTAGGCCGTCATTGTAAATAAGAATTTGTTCCTAACTAGCTTGCCTGGTTAAATAAAATTATTGTAAACAAGGGCACTTCCCTCTCATTCTGTCACGTTAGATATCATTATAACCATTTCAGTCCACTTATTGATGTTATTGCCGTAACATATTGTTACTGGACAGACAGTGGTTTCCCTGTGATATGGGGTGATGAAACACAGAAGATGACCTTCAGCAGAAAGGATATCTTTTCTGGTTTCATTTTAATTGAGTCACTTTAAAAAATACCGTATATGTAGGTCAAGGGCTGTTTTCCATAGCCAATCCAATGGAGATTGAGCTCTTGCTTTAATTCATTACATTTTTATGTTGATCCATTATGATCTTCCAGTGGTACTTAGTAGAATACTTCAGCTGTGATTATTCATGAATTATTAAAGGTGCAATCAGTAGTTCAAACAATAACAAAGTAGGCACCCTGTCGCTGTTTTAATAAACAGCTGAGGGATGGGGCTGGGAAAATGTAACCACTCTTAAATTAATAGACAGAGCTATGAATGCAAGGACTGTCCACCCATGATATAACAAAAACAGTTTTAACTATGTTTTTAGGCTATACAGCGGGGTTTTTTTATGTACTTAGTTTACAAACATTGGATTGAAACAAGCTTATATTTTGGTTTCTGATGGGGTATGACATTTGAACTAAGCTCATGAGGCATTCATCAATTATATTCTTCAAGAATCAGTGGGTTGATATCATTCATTCAAAGTCTGAAAATAAATGTAGCAATCACAGACTGCCCCTTTAATGCAAATTCTCAAGGATCAGAGTTGTTTGCCTTATACATAAAGCCTTAGAAACCCAATAACACTTAACTTTATGGATAATATCATTTGAAACAGGGTTCACTCTCAGATCAATTCAGGCGTTCAAAGAAACTGACTTTTCGTAAATTCCAAGATGCTTGTATCTCAATAGATGAGGTAGGTTATTTTAGGGTTGTTATACTGAAAACAACTTGTTTTGAAAGAATAGGGCCTTATAACGTGTCTGGAACCCATAACTGAAATCAGTGTAGAACTGATGAAACCACAGACAAACCAAAACAAATGACATGGTAAAACAGTATTATTTTCCTAGGTTACCAGAACGGTCAATGTGGTACACAAAGGTTTAACAGTACTTAAGGTTGACAGGAGTAGTCTACTCATTTGGGTTTAGGTGAGAATGTTCCAGCAGCTATTTGTTCCAGCAGCCTCATATAGTCTAATATCAGCATCTGGCTAAAGAACCACACCGCACCTGTCTCCGTATAGATGCTTCAGGGGATACACAGTGGTCTAATTACCGACCAATGAACAGGGCCGTAGCACCTGTCCACTCCGCCCTCGTTACACAAACCAAGAGTTGGAGCTGGTCACAGCGAGGTGAGAGGAACCTGATTGGGTTTCATCACAGAAGGCCTTAATGTGTCCTCTCAGGCTAGAGTTAGAAGTGGTCAAAATTCGTAGAGCAGACTTGGAAAGTAGTGCTGTAAAATGTAATAATTGCTGTAAAATGCTTTGTGCTGTAAAATGTAAAAAGTGATGTAAAATGTTACAAGACCAATACAGTAGTTAAGTCATGGTAAATATCCTCTCTGTTGTATCTACTTATCAAGTATTGTCTTTATTGAGCAGAATTTGATTTGCAAATATCAAAATCAAACTTTATTAGTCGCATGCGCCGAATACAACAGGTACAACCTTACAGTGAAATGCTTACTTACGAGCCCCCAACTAGCAATGCAGTTAAAAAAAATATGGACAAGAATAAGAGAACAAAGTAACAAGTAATTAAAGAGCAGCAGTAAAACAACAATAGCGAGACTATATACAGGTGGTACCGGTACAGAGTCAATGTACAGGGGCACTGGTTAGTTGAGGTAGTATGTAGAGTAGTACATAGAGTTATTGAAGTGACTATGCATAGATGACAACAACAGAGAGAAGCAACAGTGAAAAGCGCGGGGGGGGGGGGGCAAAGCAAATAGTCTGGGTAGCCATTTGACCTAGACTTGGCGCTCCGGTACTGCTTGCTATGCGGTAGCAGAGAGAACAGTCTATGACTAGGGAGGTTGGAGTCTTTGGCAATTTTTAGGCCTTTCCTCTGACACCGCTTGGTATAGAGGTCCTGGATGGCAGGTAGCTTGGTGCCAGTGATGTACTGGGCCGTTCGCACTACCCTCTGTAGTGCCTTGCGGTCGGAGGCCGAGCAGTTGCCATATCAGGCAGTGATGCGCTCAATGGTGCAGCTGTAGAAACTTTTGAGGATCCAAGGACCCATGCCACATTTTTTCAGTCTCCTGAGGGGGAATAGGTTTTGTCGTGCCCTCTTCACGACTGTCTTGGTGTGCTTGGACCATGTTAGTTTGTTGGTGATGTGGACACCAAGGAAATTGAAGCTCTGAACCTGCTCCACTGCAGCTCGGTCCTCTTTTTCCTATAGTCCACAATCATCTCCTTTGTCTAAATCATGTTGAGGGAGAGATTGTTTTCCTGGCACCACACGGCCAGGTCTCTGACTTCCACCCTATAGGCTGTCTCGTCATTGTCGGTGATCAGGCCTACCACTGTTGTGTCATCGGCAAATGTAATGATGGTGTTGGAGTCGTGCCCTGCCATGCAGTCATGAGTGAACAAGGAGTACAGGAGGAGACTGAGCACGTACCCCTGAGGGGTCCCTGTGTTGATCAGCGTGGCGGATGTGTTGTTACCTACCTTTACCACCTGGGGGCGGCCCGTCAGGAAATCCAGGATCCAGTTGTAGAGGGAGGTGTTTAGTCCCAGGTTCCTTAGCATATTGATGAGCATTGAGGGTACTATGGTGTTGAACGCTGAGCTGTAGTCACTGAATAGCATTCTCACATAGGTGTTCCTTTGGTCTCGGTGGGAAAGGGCCGTGAGGAATACAATATAGATAGCATCCTCTGTGGATCTGTTGGGGCGGTATGCAAATTGGAGTGGGTCTAGGGTTTCTGGGATAATGGTGTTGATGTGAGTCATGACCAGCCTTTCAAAGCACTTCATGGCTACAGACATGAGTGCTACGGGTCGGTACACATCCTAGGAATCCGTCTGGCCCTGCGGCCTTGTGAATGTTGACCTGTTTAAAGGTCTTACTCACATTGGCTGCGGAGAGCGCGATCACACAGTCTTCCGGAACAGCTGGTGCTCTCATGTATGTTTCAGTGTTATTTGCCTCGAAGCGAACATACAAGTAGTTTCGCTCGTCTGGTAGGCTCGTGTCACTGGACAGCTCTTGGCTGTGCTTCCCTTTGTAGTCTGTAATGGTTTGCAAGCCCTGCCACATCCGACGAGCGTCAGAGACGGTGTAGTACGATTTGATCTTAGTCCTGTTTTGACGATTTGCATGTTTGATGGTTCGTCGGAGGGCATAGCGGGATTTCTTATAAGCTTCCGGGTTAGAGTTCTGTTCCTTGAAAGCGGCAGCTCTAGCCTTTAGCTGAGTGTGGATGCTGACTGTAATCCATGGCTTCTGGTTGGGGTATGTACGTACGGTCACTGTGGGGACGACGTCATCGATGCACTTATTGCTGAAGCCAATGACTGATGTGGTGTACTCCTCCATGCCATTGGAGGAATCCCTGATCATGTTCCAATCTGTGCAATTAAACAGTCCTTTAGCTTAGCATCTGCTTCATCTGAACACTTCTTTATCTGCTTGTAAGCAGGAATCAGGAGGATAGAATTATTGTCAGATTTTCCAAATGGATTGCGAGGGAGAGCTTAGTCTCTGTGTGTGGAGTCAAGGTGGTCCAGTGTTTTTTTTCCTCTGGTTGCACATTTAACATGCTGATAGTAATTTGGATTGCATTAAAGTCCCCGGGCTACTAGGAGCGCTACGTCTGGGTGAACGTTTTCTTTCTTGCTTATGGCAGATTACAGCCCATTCAATGCTGTCTTAGTGCCAGCCTCTGACTGTGGTGGTATGTAAACAACTACAAAGAATACAGATGAAAACTCTCCTGTGGGGTTGTATACAGACAGACAGACAGACAGACAGACAGACAGACAGACAGACAGACAGACAGACAGACAGACAGACAGACAGACAGACAGACAGACAGACAGACAGACAGACAGACAGACAGACACACACACACACACACACACACACACACACACACACAGAGAGACACGCACACACACAGTCACACACACACACACCTGGCCTGTTCACCTGGTCGGTTAGTAACTAATGTGACACACACACACAAGCAAAAGAGGAACCTTGTCTACAGTTTGGGAAGGAAGAAGGTGGGACTTCCTCTTACCATAAATCCTGTCAACCAAACCATAGTGCCGGGAACAGGGTGGCATAGTGCACTATACCATTAATCAGTAAATGCAAGTGTAATTTATAAGCCTGCTGGATACAGGGAACATTGTATAACACACACCTTGCTTAGAGGTGCACGAAGGGACTTACTAAAATTACAAATCATAAATCTTTCATTGACAGCAATGCACAATCTACAGTAAATTCAGCCGACCAGTGTCCCAGTCAAGTTGAGGAGGTGACACAGAGACCAGGTGGTTGGTGTGTGAAGAGCTGAAAGTCTTCTGAGTCACCAACAAACTCCTGCTCTATCTTTAGATAAACCCTATTAGATACTTCTAGGCTGCCTCCATCTGAACACAGCAGGAGTCCATACTCATTTGATTGGGAGGACTGCTGCCCCCGGTAACATGGCCTGCTGCCCCCTGTTAGATGACCTGCTGCCCCCTGTTAGATGACTTGCTGCCCCTGTTAGATGACCTGCTGTCCCCTGTTAGATGACCTGCTGCCAAGGGTTAAATTACCTGCTGCCCCCTGTTAGATGACCTGCTGTCCCCTGTTAGATGACCTGCTGTCCCCTGTTAAATTACCTGCTGCCCTCTGTAACATGGCCTGCTGCCCCCTGTAACATGGCCTACTGCCTCCTGTGAGGTGGGTGTTTCACTACCTTGACCTCTGGCCTATCGGATAGGATTAACTGCATAAAAATAGAATGAATAGAAGGGACAAATCGTTGACTTGAATGGGGACCCTGTACTATTCATTCTATTTGATAGGCATTTAATACTATCCAATAGACTAAATCCTGATAGATACCTTTTCAAAAACTGTGCCCAGAAGATCACAGACAACTATAACCTACCCAGAGCTCAGCACTGATCACGTGTTACCTCTGTGAAAACGGTGTGAGTTCAGCTAGTTTCAGTTTCCTCAACTGCCAGAGTCTGTCTCCATGCTATCCAAGTCTGCCATCACATTGTTTGGAAAATGCAGACATGCTTAGTGGCCTTAATTTCAGTTAATTTACCCAAGTGTGGAGAAAGACTCAAGAGTCAAAACCCTTTGAATTATTGGTGACTCGGTAGTCTGGTTGATATGATACATTTTGTGTATTTATCATGCCCATAAGCCTCTGTGGATACACATATAAAATGTTGTATAAGGTGGAGGTCATTTTTACTTTCCACAATGATTTCCTGCTGATGATATTAAGCGTATTACTATTGGGGTGCTCACCTCAAGCTCATTGTGTTGAGTTGTATGCAACTGCTCAGAAAAAAACAAAAACCCTTTCTAGTTCCAGTGCCATCTTGCGGTCTACAAACACGTGGCCGAAATCCGGGGTGCGCTCCTTCATTGCGTAGCGTGAGCTATACACCGATGGTTTTCACCGCAGTTTACAACAATCTAGATGTCTCGTGAAACAGAGTGAACGACGGTGTATGTTAATTTCTTGTTGGCAGTAAACTGTGTTGTTGACATGAAATAAGCCTATGCAAATTAACTATTGTGATTCGTAGTAACCTTTGCACACAATAATTATTATTTGCACACAATAATGCACACGGGCATTATTGCAGTATTTGTCCTGTTTGAGGGGTATTGCGTTTGCAAAATACATGTTATTGTCATGGTAGATTACGCCATTTTGTGGGACCCTTGAGTCCCCACCAAAAGAGGAGATTGACCATATTATGATTTTGCATTTATATTTATGAAAACAACTTTGGACTATGGTTATTATGTTAATAGACATATGCGTATGTATGAATTGAACTCAGCAACAAAAACATTATCTATGCTTGAGTTTTAGGTAGGCCAATATTTATATTGTTTTACACATAAATAATTTTTTATTTTTCTCTAAACAGTTTATATAATTACTGTCTGCTCATACATACGGACAAGGCAGACGGAGACAACAACAAGAGCATAATAATAACCACAAACTTTCTCCCTTCAGACCAATGCGTAATGCATGACGCGCCTAGGAGGAGTGGTCAGCATCGCCTATATATACCCAGTCGCGCTCTTCCTCAGATTCAGCAAAGCAGCAGCGCTTACAAACAGACAAGATCCCTCTAGACTGTTAGTGGTTGCATTCACTATCTCACCTTCGCACCAAAGACACACATCGGTGCTCAAAAAAAATAACATGTCTCCTTCCGAGAACGAGTTTAACATCCCGGCCAAAAATTGCCACCGGATGGTGATTCTGGGCTCTACAAAAGTTGGCAAGACGGCCATCATCTGTCGGTTTCTGAACGAAAGAGTCGAGGACCAGTACACGCCGACCATAGAGGACTTTCATAGAAAATTATACTGCATTCGGGGAGATGCGTACCAGTTGGACATTCTGGACACCTCTGGAAACCATCCTTTCCCCGCTACGAGGAGACTCGCTATCCTTACTGGTAAGCTTAACTCTGAACTCTGAACAAAACAAATAATATGAATGAAAGCTACACTGGAATTTATAGCTACATCGAAATGATATGTATGGGATGTTTTAATAAATCATGCATGCAGTAATGCTATATGCAACACTTTTATTGTACACATTTAGCCTAGGCCTATGTAATGATGGAGCTTTTCAGCTGTGATATTAATGTGCTTCCCCTTGCTCTTTCAGGTGACGTTTTCATCCTGGTGTTCAGTCTGGATAACAGAGACTCCTTCCAAGAGGTCCAGCGCCTGAAGCGTCAAATTTACGAAACCAAGTCCTGCCTGAAAAACAAAACCAAGGAGATCGTAGATGTCCCGATAGTTATCTGCGGGAACAAGTGTGACCGGGAGTTTAACCGGGAGGTTCAGAATGAGGAGATTGAGCAGCTGGTGGCTGGTGATGAACAGTGTGCCTACTATGAGATCTCTGCAAAACGGAACACTAATATCGACCAGATGTTTCAGACTCTTTTTACCATGGCTAAACTGCCCAACGAGATGAGCCCGGACTCTCACCGCAAAGTTTCCTTACAGTACTGCGAAGTACTGCAAAACAGCAGACGAAAATCTTTCAGAAATAAGAAATACAAAGACGGCGAGGCATACGGGATTGTGGAGCCGTTCGCGCGCCGACCAAGCGTACACAGCGATTTGAGGTACATAAAAGAGAAAGCTATCGGCGGCGGACAGAGCAAACAGAGTTGCACCATCAGCTAAGCAATTTACTGACAATGTGCAGGATAATTGTAACGAAATACAACGATAGGGATGATACCCGCCAGGCTTCTCGCCAGTGTGCGGAGTTCAGGATAACAGCACCCCAGGGCGCAGTGACAGAAACGGGTGTGTATCCCAAACCATGCCAGGACTCGCCGATAAGGTGCATGACATGGTCAGTCCGTCAGAAATTTCCCCGTGGAGTCAGGACTCTCAAAAGGGATGTAGCTTTAGAGAACCTACAGTGAGGTAGCCTATTCTTGTCAACTACATGCTGTAAAATCTGCCTCTACTGAATGGAGAATGGAGGCTTCACCAATGGGGTGACTCTTGTTTACATTTAGCATTTTATTATGTTTTACATGGAAATGAACTTGAACACTTGCATTCTGAACAAATCTATGAATGTATATTTATTATTCTGTCATCGTTTACTTTTCACAAAGAAAGAAACATGAAGAGAAAATAAAACCATTTCACAACTATATTACCATGTCTGTCATCCTTTTTATTGTGCTTGTATATTAACATTGATGGTAAATAAGGATATTCTCAGGTCTTCTCAGTGAAATTACATTTTTTAAGTATTGCCTAAAATACATTTTTGAAGTACATTAAGTGTGCAAAACATTAAGAACACCTTCCTAATATTTAGTTGCACCCCCTGTCCTTTCAAAGGCACTTTAATATTTTGTCTTGCCCATTCACCCTCTGAATGGCACACATACACAATCCATGTCTCAAGGCTGAAAAATCCTTCTTTAACCTGTCTCCTCCCCTTCATCTACACTGAGGTAGATTTAACAGGTGACAATATGGCCCAAATGTTCACTTAATTTTACTCTGTGCAGCTGGAGTTGTACAACGATTCTGAGAAAAATATTGAACCATTTATCTTGGGTTAAAAATAGATGACTGAGAAGAGCAGTTGATGATAGTTCTCTAGAGTACTCATTTGTGAATAAATTAGCATTTCATTTGTATGGATGATGGCATCAGAGGAGAAAATCAGTGTGAAAGTGAGATGTCTGGGTGACATGCTCACATCCAGACAGTCTCTTCTTGAGACATTACTTTGATAAACCTCCCCATCTACAGTGCATATAATAAGCCTGCAGTCAGAAGCTACAGTATCTATGACGACAGTAGCACTCGCAATAGTTATAATTATTCTAAAAAATACCACTTCATTAAGTCTGCCTAGCTAGTCTTGACACATTAATATGAGAGGTTAGTCAGATCTCCCAACTGTTTTTTTAAAACATTTTTTTATTTCACCTTTATTTATCCATGTAGGATAGTTGAGAACACCTTTATTTATCCATGTAGGATAGTTGAGAACACCTTTATTTATCCATGTAGGATAGTTGAGAACACCTTTATTTATCCATGTAGGATAGTTGAGAACACCTTTATTTATCCAGGTAGGATAGTTGAGAACACCTTTATTTATCCATGTAGGATAGTTGAGAACACCTTTATTTAACCAGGTAGGATAGTTGAGAACACCTTTATTTATCCATGTAGGATAGTTGAGAACACCTTTATTTATCCATGTAGGATAGTTGAGAACACCTTTATTTATCCATGTAGGATAGTTGAGAACACCTTTATTTAACCAGGTAGGATAGTTGAGAACACCTTTATTTATCCATGTAGGATAGTTGAGAACACCTTTATTTATCCATGTAGGATAGTTGAGAACACCTTTATTTATCCATGTAGGATAGTTGAGAACACCTTTATTTAACCAGGTAGGATAGTTGAGAACACCTTTATTTATCCATGTAGGATAGTTGAGAACACCTTTATTTATCCATGTAGGATAGTTGAGAACACCTTTATTTATCCATGTAGGATAGTTGAGAACACCTTTATTTAACCAGGTAGGATAGTTGAGAACACCTTTATTTATCCATGTAGGATAGTTGAGAACACCTTTATTTATCCATGTAGGATAGTTGAGAACACCTTTATTTATCCATGTAGGATAGTTGAGAACACCTTTATTTATCCATGTAGGATAGTTGAGAACACCTTTATTTAACCAGGTAGGATAGTTGAGAACACCTTTATTTATCCATGTAGGATAGTTGAGAACACCTTTATTTATCCAGGTAGGATAGTTGAGAACACCTTTATTTATCCATGTAGGATAGTTGAGAACACCTTTATTTAACCAGGTAGGATAGTTGAGAACACCTTTATTTATCCATGTAGGATAGTTGAGAACACCTTTATTTATCCATGTAGGATAGTTGAGAACACCTTTATTTAACCAGGTAGGATAGTTGAGAACACCTTTATTTATCCATGTAGGATAGTTGAGAACACCTTTATTTATCCATGTAGGATAGTTGAGAACACCTTTATTTAACCAGGTAGGATAGTTGAGAACACCTTTATTTATCCATGTAGGATAGTTGAGAACACCTTTATTTATCCATGTAGGATAGTTGAGAACACCTTTATTTAACCAGGTAGGATAGTTGAGAACACCTTTATTTATCCATGTAGGATAGTTGAGAACACCTTTATTTATCCAGGTAGGATAGTTGAGAACACCTTTATTTATCCATGTAGGATAGTTGAGAACACCTTTATTTAACCAGGTAGGATAGTTGAGAACACCTTTATTTATCCATGTAGGATAGTTGAGAACACCTTTATTTATCCAGGTAGGATAGTTGAGAACACCTTTATTTATCCATGTAGGATAGTTGAGAACACCTTTATTTATCCATGTAGGATAGTTGAGAACACCTTTATTTAACCAGGTAGGCTAGTTGAGAACACCTTTATTTAACCAGGTAGGCTAGTTGAGAACACCTTTATTTAACCAGGTAGGATAGTTGAGAACACCTTTATTTAACCAGGTAGGATAGTTGAGAACACCTTTATTTATCCATGTAGGATAGTTGAGAACACCTTTATTTATCCATGTAGGATAGTTGAGAACACCTTTATTTATCCATGTAGGATAGTTGAGAACACCTTTATTTAACCAGGTAGGCTAGTTGAGAACACCTTTATTTAACCAGGTAGGATAGTTGAGAACACCTTTATTTAACCAGGTAGGATAGTTGAGAACACCTTTATTTATCCATGTAGGATAGTTGAGAACACCTTTATTTATCCATGTAGGATAGTTGAGAACACCTTTATTTAACCAGGTAGGATAGTTGAGAACACCTTTATTTATCCATGTAGGATAGTTGAGAACACCTTTATTTATCCATGTAGGATAGTTGAGAACACCTTTATTTAACCAGGTAGGATAGTTGAGAACACCTTTATTTATCCATGTAGGATAGTTGAGAACACCTTTATTTAACCAGGTAGGATAGTTGAGAACACCTTTATTTATCCAGGTAGGATAGTTGAGAACACCTTTATTTATCCATGTAGGATAGTTGAGAACACCTTTATTTATCCATGTAGGATAGTTGAGAACACCTTTATTTAACCAGGTAGGCTAGTTGAGAACACCTTTATTTAACCAGGTAGGCTAGTTGAGAACACCTTTATTTAACCAGGTAGGATAGTTGAGAACACCTTTATTTAACCAGGTAGGATAGTTGAGAACACCTTTATTTATCCATGTAGGATAGTTGAGAACACCTTTATTTATCCATGTAGGATAGTTGAGAACACCTTTATTTATCCATGTAGGATAGTTGAGAACACCTTTATTTAACCAGGTAGGCTAGTTGAGAACACCTTTATTTAACCAGGTAGGATAGTTGAGAACACCTTTATTTAACCAGGTAGGATAGTTGAGAACACCTTTATTTATCCATGTAGGATAGTTGAGAACACCTTTATTTATCCATGTAGGATAGTTGAGAACACCTTTATTTAACCAGGTAGGATAGTTGAGAACACCTTTATTTATCCATGTAGGATAGTTGAGAACACCTTTATTTATCCATGTAGGATAGTTGAGAACACCTTTATTTAACCAGGTAGGATAGTTGAGAACACCTTTATTTATCCATGTAGGATAGTTGAGAACACCTTTATTTATCCATGTAGGATAGTTGAGAACACCTTTATTTAACCAGGTAGGATAGTTGAGAACACCTTTATTTATCCATGTAGGATAGTTGAGAACACCTTTATTTATCCATGTAGGATAGTTGAGAACACCTTTATTTATCCATGTAGGATAGTTGAGAACACCTTTATTTATCCATGTAGGATAGTTGAGAACACCTTTATTTATCCATGTAGGATAGTTGAGAACACCTTTATTTATCCATGTAGGATAGTTGAGAACACCTTTATTTATCCATGTAGGATAGTTGAGAACACCTTTATTTAACCAGGTAGGCTAGTTGAGAACAAGTTCTCATTTACAACTGTGACCTGGCCAAGATAAAGCAAAGCAGTTCGACACAAACAACAACACAGAGTTACACATGGAATAAACAAACATACAGTCAGTAACACAATAGAAAAGTATATATACAGTGTGTGCAAATGAGGTAAGATAAGGGAGGTAAAGGCAATAAATAGGCATTAGTGGCGAAATAATTTCAATTTAGCAATTAAACACTGGAGTGATAGATGTGCAGAAGATGAATGTGCAAGTAGAGATACTGGGGTGCAAAGGAGCAAAAAAATAAAAACAGTATGGGGATGAGGTAGTTGGATGGGATATTTACAGATGGGCTATATACAGGTGTAGTAATCTGTGAGCTGCTCTGACAGCTAACACTTAAAGCTAGTGAGGGAGATATGAGTCTCCAGCTTCAGTGATTTTTGCAATTCGTTCCAGTCATTGGCAGCGGAGAACTGGAAGGAAAGGCAGCCAAACAAGGATTTGGCTTAGGGGTGACCAGTGAAATATACCTGCTGGAGCGCATGCTACGGGTGGGTGCTGCTATGGTGACCAGTGAGCTGAGATAAGGCGGGGCTTTAACCAAGCAAAGACTAAGGTAAAGCTTCCAACTGTACATTGGTTATTAATAAAAATAAAGTTATTGGGTTAATAATGAATATTCATCAACCCGTAAGGCATGACGAGGTACTCATAATGCACTGAGGTCGTACTGAAAGCCGTCTTCCACTCGTCTCCCTCCCGGATCCGCACCAGGTTGTAAGCACTCCTGAGGTCAAGTTTGGTGAAGAAGCACACCCCGTGCATTGACTCATTTGCTGTGGTAACTGTACCTCACAGTTATCTGATTAAGTGTTATGACTTCTATGAATGGTGAGTGGAGGAGTCAAGCGCAGAGAGCAGGTAATTCCGTACGTGGATCTTTTATTCAAACGACAGCGGAGACATGGACATGCAAAAAACAAGGGCGATGAGAGGAAACGACTTCGGTGGAAGTCTTGACACTAATTCATCTATGATATGAAGTCAAGATCAATTCATTTTGAAACATTGAAAAGTATAACATTTTGATTGAGTAACGTTGTCAGCAAAATGTGATGGACTTGGATTGAAAATCAGCCCCCCAAAAGTCCCCAACTCCTCTGGTATTTACTCCATTTATCCCTTCTCTTTTCAGCTGTATAGGTCGTCATCTCTCTAACTGGACGATGGTCTATGTTCCTATCCTCCTAACGTCTGTGGTAGCTAAACACAAGATGAATATAATTACAGAGATATAGTGCAGGCTATAGTAAAATTACTTCCATTACATTAACATTTCCTAAATGCTATTGTAAACAACCTTTGAGTAACCGCCCACAGCTTAGTCTGAAACTCATACGTTGTATTGAAGATAAAAGATCTAGCCTACTGCAAATGAGTGTGAACCTACTGAACTGCACTTGTCACTTAACTGCATGACCACTATAATACCTTGCTTTCCTGCTCAAAAGTGACTCTTCCCTAACTAGAGGATCAGAGTTCTTCCAACGCCCTGAACCGTGCAGCCCTATCGTTGTTGGATAGAGGCATCTATAAGGACACAAATTCCCTCAACATCAAAACTGTACTGATAAAGCATTAATACAACATTATGATAATAATTAAGTGCTGCTGACTTGAATTTAGTAATAATAATGATCATGTTGTTAAAGAGGGTTAAAACACGGCATTATACCTTTTAAAGGGTCCATAAATTACATTATGATAAACTGTAAGGTCTCCTCTTCAGGAGACCTCGGTGTGTGTGTTAAAACCTGTTTTGAGTGTTGTGGCCTTCAGACACTATCAGAAGGCGTCTACATTCAGACCCCTGTCTGGATCCCACCATGGTTGTCTGGTTCTCTGAGAACACAAGGCTGCCACAGACCTGATGAAACCAGTCCCTTGTCAGAAGATGTTAACACTCGTTCACCTTGTCATGAACCTATACTTCTGATGAAAGGTCAAGTTTCGGTCAAACCCACTTCTGAGTTTTTACTTGCTGATAAGATGGTTCCTGCTGTCAGGGGGAGGTTAGATTTATTAAAATGTTGTTGCTAGGGAAAGTTACATAAGGGGGATTGTGGAGGCTATATGAGTTACAGGATTTCTTGGACATTTTGCAGAACTTGGGGAGAAAATATCATATACTGTTATACTGTAAACTGTACCGACTTCTGCCTACAAATGATATTACTAAAATAGTATTTTTTTATAATTAAACAAAGAGTCTGTTTCCTTTCCATTACTAATGTATGTTTGATAATTATATAGACCTGATCATTTGTTGAAGAAATTGACCAACATTGTCATTACTTTTGTTTTTCACAATGTAATAAAGACAAAATATACCTTAACACATAAAAATACATAAATATGTTATTAGTACACACATACACTACATTCCGTAAAAGCTCATGTCCTAAAAACACAAAAACTATACTGTATATGTGTCATACAGAGTAACAAATGACATTGTGGTATAACAGTTACAGAATGACATAATCGTTACTCCGTATGACAAAAAACAGTTTGAACTTATTCTACGGGCAATTGCTTGGCCACCTATGAAAAAACTATGACCTTGATCTTCAGCTTTTTAATGTTACATTTCACATCAAATATGCTATTTTAAAATAAAAACAACATTATAAATGTTTTTTAAGCGTTGTACCGTATGACACAGGATTTTGTACCATAGTGCACCAGTAAACGAAAAGGTGAAATTATCAATATTTTAGGGGGTCCTTCTGAATCTTCTTTCTGATGCAATATCCTGTCATGTGACTAGCGCAAAGCATTATGGTCTGAAATGGCTCCTGAATGTCTGTTATACTGAATGACATCCCAATGTAGAGACAAAGGTCTTTCAAGCATAAAAAATGTAATAAAGTTTAAGATCCTCACCATTATTTTTACTTATCAATACAGATGCTCTCACAATTATGGCACCAGAGTGTATTTGATTTTTATAGTAAAAAAAAAGAAAATTGAAAATTTTTGCATATTGATTTTAGTTTTGGTACTTCTGAGCTCTATAGCTCACTAAATTCCCATTAATCATAATGAATACCGTTAAAAGCCAGAAAATAGGGGAAAGTTAAGTCTAATAATGCAGTGTTTATAAACATTTATTATGCTTCAGACACCAAAATAGACACGTCAGGTCATTAACCAAATCAAATCAAGATGAAGACATTTCTACTTTTCATCTCCTTAGCAAGATGAGCTTTGTGCAAAAAAGGGCACAGATCATGCAGCATTGAACTTTCTGGAGCTGTCCAGAAAACACCCCTAGCCCCGAGGCACTGGTTAAGATCTGAGAGGAGTGGAAACTAGGTGTAAGAAATATGGGTAATATTCCATGAAAGGAAAATGTGGAGCTATGACTATATTTAGTGTACCTGTCTAGTGAATACTTTCCCATCTACACAAGTGCCTTTATGCGGGTAGTGCCTTTATGGGGGTAGTGCTTTTAGGCGGGTAGTACCTCGTAGAGCCTTTAGGCGGGTAGTGCTTTTAGGCGGGTAGTGCCTTGTAGAGCCTTTATGCGGGTACTGCCTTGTAGAGCCTTTAGGCAGGTAGTGCTTTTAGGCGATAAGTGCCTTGTAGAGCCTTTAGGCGGTTAGTGCCTTGTGGAGCCTTTAGGCGGGTGTGTCTTTAGGTGGGTAGTGCCTTTAGGTGGGTAGTGCCTTGTAGAGCCTTTAGGCGGGTAGTGCTTTTAGGTGGGTAGTGCCTTGTAGAGCCTTTAGGCGGGTAGTGCCTTTAGGTGGGTAGTGCCTTGTAGAGCCTTTAGGCGGGTAGTGCCTTTAGGTGGGTAGTGCCTTTAGGTGAGTAGTGCATTGTAGAGCCTTTAGGCGGGTAGTGCCTTGTAGAGCCTTTAGGCGGGTAGTGCCTTGTAGAGCCTTTAGGCGGGTAGTGCCTTTAGGTGGGTAGTGCCTTTAGGTGGGTAGTGCCTTGTAGAGCCTTTAGGCGGGTAGTGCCTTTAGGTGGGTAGTGCCTTGTAGAGCCTTTAGGCGGGTAGTGCCTTGTAGAGCCTTTAGGCGGGTAGTGCCTTTAGGTGGGTAGTGCCTTTAGGTGGGCAGTGCCTTTAGGCGGGCAGTGCCTTTAGGCGGGTAGTGCCTTTAGGTGGGTAGTGCCTTGTAGAGCCTTTAGGCGGGTAGTGCCTTTAGGTGGGTAGTGCCTTTAGGTGGGCAGTGCCTTTAGGCGGGCAGTGCCTTTAGGCGGGTAGTGCCTTTAGGTGGGTAGTGCCTTGTAGAGCCTTTAGGCGGGTAGTGCCTTGTAGAGCCTTTAGGCGGGTAGTGCCTTTAGGTGGGTAGTGCCTTTAGGCGGGTAGTGCCTTGTAGAGCCTTTAGGTGGGTAGTGCCTTTAGGTGGGTAGTGCCTTTAGGTGGGTAGTGCCTTTAGGTGGGTAGGGCCTTTAGGCGGGTAAAGTCTAGGGGTTGTTTCTGGACAAGGCCTTTGCTTCTGAGTTATCTTGCTGTTTCGTTACATACATAGAGTGGGGCTAATGTAGTCTAATAATGTTTTGAGTAAAAATGTTGGAAGGGTTTATGGTGAAGGTTAAAGTTAGTGTTGATTCTATACTGAGATTGTTGACTTAAAGCCGGCTGCTGACCAACCTCACCTGACCCTGTGTGTATAGTATAGGGAGAGATAGGAGACAGCTGCTGGGTCATGTTGATACCGTGCCTGGGGGAGACTTAAGTGGTGTTAGTTCAACTCCATACTGTATACGATGAATCAATGCACAAGTCTTTGCTTTTAGCATTAAGTGCAACTGAGGTGAGGAGAATGAATCTAGTGCCTTCATGCAGACTCTGATATTAGCTCAGAAATTAGAATGTAGGTGTGCAGGGGCAGGGGCACAGGGGTACCAGGGGTGCCAAAGGCTTAGAAGAATACGGTGTCTGAGGGTGGTTAATGTTTTAAAAATAAAGGTTGATAGCATCTCCCAAAAATGACAATATTAGAGCCGTAAATCATCGGTGAAGTCTATGAGTATGAATACATTTGAATTATCCCATTCTATAAACCGAGTAGTTTCAGCAGAGGAATCCCTTCCTTCAGTGGGTTTAATCAAGGTCAATCTGTGGACCAGGGGCTCTCAAACTTCTCCTCGTGAGGTGAGTTAGTTCAGGGATACAACAAAATTGTGAAACATCTGGGGCTCCATTAAGAGAGGTTTGAGAACCACTGCTGTAGCCTACTCTCAAAAAACTTCACTTCTGTCACAGTGTTTTTGTTTAGGGTGACCATTTTGTTCAAAACTCTTCCAAATGTAACAATTCCGTCCAGCTATTAATATGCACAGGAACACAACATTTCTTACAGACGGCAACCAAGTGGGGACATTGTTTGGTAGGAACACAAGTAGGAGGTGAGGGGCAGCCTTGTACACAAAGTCTTCATCCCCGGAGGAGGAAGAGGAGGGGGGAAGGGTTGGATAGTAGAACGGAACAGTGGCAGGAACACACCTGAAGGTACATCCTCTACTCTCACAGGCTGCTGTGGCCACTTATACATAACCCATGACACTGCTACTTTCTATCCTCAAACAGGCTGTGGTGGCCACACATAACCCATAACACTGCTCTGTAACAGGTACATCCTCTACTCAAACAGGCTGTGGTGGCCACACATAACCCATAACACTGCTCTGTAACAGGTACATCCTCTACTCAAACAGGCTGTGGTGGCCACACATAACCCATAACACTGCTCTGTAACAGGTACATCCTCTACTCAAAAAGGCTGTGGTGGCCTCACATAACCCATAACACTGCTCTGCAAAGCAAAAGGTTTATTATTATGAGAGAACACAACTGGACACAACCCCCCCACACACCACCCCCCCTCAATAGCAGCAGCAGTTGTAACCATACCCACATGGATTAGTAGCAGATTCATGCAGATTAATACACCTCTTTTCCTATTAAAACAAACTGAATAATGAAATCCTCATTTTACATCAGCATCTCCATTCAGTATTAACTTCTATGCTTATAAAAGAACAGAGAATCATAACCAACCACCTGAAGGCAATGTAAACGTGATCTGGAGAACAACAGTGATGTTAACACTGAGCCAGATAAGAAATGTGTCTGGGCTGCTTTCATAAGCTCAGTGAACGTGTCATGAGTGATACCCTATTCACTACATGGAGCCCTATGGGCCCTTATCTAATGAACACGTATGAGGGGCTCTATGCAACCCCCTTAAACAATTCCCTTCGTTAAGGGGAAGTTATTCCTTAAGGTAAATCCTTAAGCCAAACACTTACGATGTTTTATGCAACCCAGCGAAGAACATTATCGGCGTACGTTCAGTAGAGCCAGAGACAGCCAGGCCTGGGAGGGATGGAGGAAAGGAGGGAGGTGTCTTCTCAACGCTGGTAAAGGTTGGGTGGATCAGTGGCTGATGCCACTTTAAATCGGCCGACGGGTTTAATGTAAAGGCTGGAATAGAATGAATGGAACGGTATCAAACACATGAAACCCTCCGTTTCTAATCGTTTGATACAGTTCCATTCATTCCATTATGGCCATGACTATGAGCCATCCTCCTCTTACCAGCCTCCACTGAGTTTGATATGGGAGAGGACAGGCAAAGGAGAACAGCTGGAGGTGTGGGTGTATGCAGGAGAGGGGTTGTGTTAACTTGAGTGTGTGTGTGTGTGTGTGTGTGTGTGTGTGTGTGTGTGTGTGTGTGTGTGTGTGTGTGTGTGTGTGTGTGTGTGTGTGTGTGTGTGTGTGTGTGTCGGGGGGATATATAAATTGTGTGTTTCACATAATATACTTTCATTATTGTTAGCTGTTTTACATTTTGCTCTGCTCACAGCAGACCTTAGCAACTGTACAGATGTAGGATCGTAATTTGATCACTATTTTGTTGCTGTGAAGCTTACTGCAAAGCAGGAAATGCAAACTTGTATTGTATTAGATTTTTAAAAGAGTTCTAAAGTTTGTAATTTCCACATTGAGAATGGAGTTCTAAACAAAAAATGTATCAACCCCAACAAAAATCTCCATTAATTATAAACCACAACCAGCTCAAATTAAGATCCTACATATGTATGTGCAAGCAAGAAACAGACATAACTATCATCTCCTTTGCTTGCAGATGTACAAGAACCTGGTGCTCTGTCTCACCCACACCATAGCTAATCCATGTATCAAATCAGCAGTTTGCATAAGGCACAAGCATATCCTTAATATCCTTGTCATTTCTTTTTTTGGGTACTTTATAGCCCTTTTTCACCCCAATTCCGTGATATCCAATTGGTAGTTACAGTCTTGTCCCATCGCTGCAACTCCCGTAGGGACTTGGGAGAGGCGAAGGTCGAGATCCATGCGACCTCCGAAATATAACACCGCCAAGCCACACTGCTTCTTGGTACACTGCTCTCTTAACCCAGAAGCCAGCTGCAACAATGTGTCGGGGGAAACACCGTACAGCTGGCGACCAGCGTGCAGGAGCCCGGCCGCCACAAGGAGTTGCAAGTTCAGAATGGGACAAGAACATCCCAGCTGGCCAAACCCTCCCCTAACCCGGACAACGCTAGGCCAATTGTGCGCCGCATCATGGGTTTTCCGGTCGCGGCCGGCTGACACGCAAACATTAGGCCTGCTGACACGCAAACAATAGGCCTGCTAGGTAATTCCATAGACTGACAAGATTGTCATGGTTCCACCTGTCACCAGAGGGCAGCAGAGACCGTCCTAGAGACATTAATGACACTAAGGTGTGTCCTATTACTCATTATGATTTCCCTGTTAAAAGAGGTGTGTTGTCTGGTTTCCTTTGCAGAAGCTTGAATTGTTAACCGTGTGCGGTTGTTTCCTGAGTGAGGGTTCGAGACGTAGTGTTTGTTGTTTTTCCAGTGTACTGTGATCCTTTGGCTACTGTTTCTCAGTAAAGTATTTATGTTTATCCTTGACCACTGATTCCTCATCTGGTCTCTTCTCTGCACCTGAGTCCAACCTCACCATGTCACAGAGATGGGATCGGTGACTGTCAAGGAGCGGCGGACAGGATTATGGTTCATTTCGGAGAGGTAATGTGTATAGATGAGTGTCGGCTAGTGTGTGTGTGTGGAGAGACAGAGATGCACACATCTGGGAGCTCAGTTTTTCTAAATCGTATAGTTTCTCCTCAACATCTTATCCTAATGTATTCTGCAGTCTATGTGAAAACAAAATAAGCCAAAGCTCTATTTACTGCTGTGAGACACAGAGAAAGAGAGAAACAGTCTGGCTGGGGTAATCCAAACCTCTTTTGAAGGAAAGCAGAAAGTGTACAGCACATTAGTGTGAATCATGGCTGGGACAGACTGTGTCTGGGCTGAGAAGGATGGACTGGCAGGGGTGAATGGGTTGTAGACGAGACAGCTCAACATCAAAAAACACAAACCATTCCCAATGGAGCTCTACACCACTAAAAAAAGGCTAAATGCCAGAGCCGGGTGGCCCTATATGCTCACAACGCAAGTTGTGCAGGGCCCCTCAAATTACGCAAGGGCCCCGCCTCCCCCTTGTGTCAAAGAGGGTGTCAAGGTTTACAACTTGCGTAGTGAGAAACAGTTCCATGAGAGTGAATTGTGGGAACAGCAATCAGGTTAACTTGTGTTCTCTCCTCTCAAAGTTTGTCAGCAAATAACAGTAACGTTAAGTTGATGTGCTAGCTTGCAGTGCGTCTCTCTCTTTAGTCTATCTTGCTAACTTAGCTGGGCAGTGCATCTCTTGGTCTGTATCTTGTTTGCTTGTCAGCCACTTCCAGGGCTTCTGTGACCTTGTGCCTGACAAAAGTGAGAGTGAAATAAAACTATTTATTACGTTTGATAAACGCCAATGGGCAACGGTGTTTATAAACTGCACCTCGGAAAGATAACCACATCACGCTTGAACATGTGTTCATATGCACGTACACAAAATGAAACTCGAGCTTTCCAGCAGCAACCTCTGTGGGGACCAGTCCAGACAATATATGGGTGTGATGGCATTCCTCATAGGCGCACATCATTTTTAAAACAAGACGCCTTTTTCTCCCCAATTTCGTGGTATCCAATTGTTTTTTGTTAGTAGCTACCATCTTGTCTCATTGCTACAACTCCCGTATGGGCTCGGGAGAGACGAAGGTTGAAAGTCATGCATGAAAGTCTTTACACAGCGCGCATCCAACACGGAAGCCAGCCGCACCAATGTGTTGGAGGAAACACCGTGCCCCTGGCAACCTTGGTTAGCGCGCACTGCGCCCGGCCCGCCACAGGAGTCGCTGGTGCGCGATGAGACAAGGACATCCCTACCTGCCAAACCCTCCCTAACACGGACGACGCTAGGCCAATTGTGCGTCGCCCCACGGACCTCCCGGTCACGACCGGTTACGACAGAGCCTGGGCGCGAACCCAGAGTCTCTGATAGTACAGCGCCCTTGACCACTGCTCCACCCGGGAGGCCCCAAGACAATGATTATCTAGTCTCTCAGTCAAGGTTTAGTTGGCCCCCAGTCTTAATAGACTTTGAGTTAGTGCTCAGTGGTCCATTAAAACCAGGACTGGATTTTGCTTACGCTAAAGACAAGTCTAGAAGAGGTTTCTGTAAGGGAGTGTGTAACTGGCGGCAGAGTAGTCAGGCGCAGGAGAGCAAACTGGGTAATCAACGGAGCAGTTTTATTCATAAAACCACCGGTAACCAGAACAACAAACAAATGGGTACAAAACCCGTCGCGCACCAGAGAAAACGTGCACATGCACTTACAATAAACAATTCCGCACAAAGACATGGGGGGAACAGAGGGTTAAATACACAATATGTAATGAGGGAAATTGAGACCAGGTGTGTGACAAGACAAAACAAATGGAAAATGAAAAGTGGATCGACGATGGCTAGAAGACCGGCGACACCGACCGCCGAGTGCCGCCCAAACAAGGAGAGGAACCGACTTCGGTGGAAGTCGTGACAGTTTCAATTCAGGCTTATTACAGAGACAGCTGTCAAATGGGGAAAGGATTACCAGGAGCTGGCTGAATGGGGAAAACATTACCAGGAGCTGGCTAAATGGGGAAAGGATTACCAGGAGCTGGCTAAATGGGGAAAGGATTACCAGGAGCTGGCTAAATGGGGAAAACATTACCAGGAGCTGGTTAAATGGGGAAAAGATTACCAGGAGCTGGTTAAATGGGGAAAAGATTACCAGGAGCTGGCTGAATGGGGAAAGGATTACCAGGAGCTGGTTAAATGGGGAAAAGATTACCAGGAGCTGGCTAGATGGGGAAAACATTACCAGGAGCTGGCTAAATGGGGAAAAGATTACCAGGAGGTGGCTAAATGGGAAAAGATGACCAGGAGGTGGCTAAATGGGGAATAGATTACCAGGAGGTGGCTAAATGGGAAATGATTACCAGGAGCTGGCTAAATGGGGTAAAGATTACCAGGAGGTGGCTAAATGGGGAAAAGATTACCAGGAGGTGGCTAAATGGGGAATAGATTACCAGGAGGTGGCTAAATGGGAAAAGATTACCAGGAGCTGGCTAAATGGGGAAAAGATTACCAGAAGGTGGCTAAATGGGGAACAGATTACCAGGAGCTGGCTAAATGGGGAAAAGATTACCAGGAGCTGGCTAAATGGGGAAAGATTACCAGGAAGTGGCTAAATGCGGAAAAGATTACCAGGAGCTAGCTAAATGGGGAACAGATTACCAGGAAGTGGCTAAATGGGGAAAAGATTACCAGGAGCTGGCTAAATGGGGAACAGATTACCAGGAGGTGGCTAATGTGGAAAAGATTACCAGGAGCTGGCTAAATGGGGAAAAGATTAATTAACAGGAGCTGGCTAAATGGGGAACAGATTACCAGGAGGTGGCTAAATGGGGAAAAGATTACCAGGAGGTGGCTAAATGGGGACAAGATTACCAGGAGGTGGCTAAATGGGGACAAGATTACCAGGAGGTGGCTAAATGGGGAACAGATTACCAGGAGCTGGCTAAATGGGGAAAAGATTACCAGGAGGTGGCTAAATGGGGAAAAAGATTACCAGGAGGTGGCTAAATGGGGAACAGATTACCAGGAGGTGGCTAAATGGGGAACAGATTACCAGGAGGTGGCTAAATGGGGAACAGATTATCAGGAGGTGGCTAAATGGGGAACAGATTATCAGGAGGTGGCTAAATGGGGAACAGCTTATCAGGAGGTGGCTAAATGGGGAACAGATTACCAAGAGGTGGCTTTCAAACTCCATCAAAAACAACGCTATGTATTGTTTTTGCTGTAAACTCGTTTCTACAGAAGACTACAAAATAATAAAGGAAGGTGTGAATGACTGGTCAAATATCACCGCCATTCTGAAACACCATAAAGGTAGTCCTGAACACACAAACAATAGGATTAAGTGAAGAGAACTTGATCTGCACTTAATTCGGGGACAGACTCTTGACCAGATACAAATGACAATTTTGGAGGCTGAAAGAAAGGGATGTCCTTACATGTTTAAGTATCACCCATTCTCTGGCTGAAAGAAACCTATCGTTCAGGGGTTCATCAGACAAACTCTTGCAACCAGATAATGGAAACTTCCTAAAAGAGGTTGAATTACTGGCAAAATTTGACCCCGTTATGGAAAATAATCTCCTCAAAATTAAAGATGGAAAGACACATGCTCATTAACTTGGGAAGCTCACACAGAATGAGCTGATTCAGATTGTGAGTGACAAGATTCTGGATGCAATAGTGACTCAAGTAAGAGACTCGAAGTACTTCTCCATTTTCTTGAACTGTACACCTGACATTACCAGGTTCAAAATTCATCACCAGGTTCAAATGTCCATTAGTCTTGAGAAGCGTGGCCTTAAAGGGGAAGCCAGAGATCAAGGAGCACTTCCTCGGCTTTGTGAATGTTGAGGTTACAACAGATTGACTCTGTCCACTGTCATATTAGATAAGCTGAATTGCAGAGGACAAGCTTATGATAATGGGGCCAACATGAAGGGCAAGCACCAAGGAGTACAAGCCAGACTGCTGAAAAAAAATCCCAGAGTCGCGTTCATCCCATGTAGAGCACATACTCTAAACCTCGTCATTGCAGATGCTGCCAAATCTTCAAAAGATGCAGTTGGGTTTTTTGGGCATGTGCAAAAGCTCTTCTCCTTCTTTCCAGCTGGTACACAAAGATGGATTGTTTTGAAGAAACACGTGAACATAACCGTGAGGTCATGGAGTGACACAAGATGGGAGAGTCGGCTCCAAAGTGTTCATGCAATCAGGTATCAGGCTTCTGAGGTTCGGGAGGTATTACTGGAAGCCAGACAGACAATCAACGATCCTGTGGCCAAAGTGCAGGCACAAGCACTTGCAGAGGAAGTTGGATCCTACCGCTTCTTGATTTGTTGTGTTGTATGGCGTGAGATACTGACAAACATGGTGAACAAGCTCCTCCAATCTGCCTCAATGCAGTTGCAAAGGACTAATTTAAAATGCAAAGGACTACCTCCCTACATACCGGGAAACTGAATTTTCTGAGGCCCAGACAACAGCCAAAAGCATTTGTGAAGAAATTAATGTGGAGGCTGTTCTGAAATAAGAGACTGAGAAACAGCAAGAGCCTCCTGATGAACCAGTAATTGATACACTGAAAAACCTTGAAGTCAAATACTTATACAGTCGTTGACTCTGCTGTGACATCCATGGATGAGAGATTTGAAACACTCAACCAGGTGAAAACCTCTCAGATGCCAAGTTAATCTTTAAAGGCTCACTGCATGGAAGTTTAACACTCTAACCTTCAGAGATGACTGTGACATCAGTGGAATGGATCTGGCACACGAGATTCAGAATGTACCTGATCTGCCATCAGACAAGATGACTGCCTTTGAGCTGCTTTCCTTTCTCTGTGAGAAAAACCTGGAGGAACTCTAGAACTCTAACTCTATCCTAACCTTTGGATAGCCCTAAGAATTGCAGTCACCCTGCCAGTAACAGTAGCATCGGCAGAGAGAAGCTTTTCAAAATAAAAGCTGATCAAAAACGACCTGAGGTCTTCCATGTCACAGGAATGTTTGAGTGGTCTGGCCATCATGAGCATAAACCATGACGTGGGGAAACATGTCACAGGAATGTTTGAGTGGTCTGGCCATCATGAGCATAAATAATGACGTGGGGAAACAATGTCCTATGATGACATCATTGATGATTTTGCCCCAAAGTGCAGAAGATGGTCAGATTGGTGGTGTTTTGGTATTTTGATGGTAAGATTTTAATTTAAACATTCAAATGTTTACACACTTAGTAACATTTTAAGATTGTATGGCAGAAGTGCAATTGTGTAAATGACTGTTTAACTATGTGACATACTTTCTCCATTTCTTCCAGACAGTCCAGATAGACTGGTGCCCAGACAGACTGGTGCCCAGACAGACTGGTGCCCAGACAGACTGGTGCCCAGATAGACTGGTGCCCAGATAGACTGGTGCCCAGATAGACTGGTGCCCAGACAGACTGGTGCCCATGCTGATGCTGAAAATGCCCAGGCTGTAGAGGGAACCAAAGTTAATCACACAGCTGTATAGGTTTAATTTGACTATTTTGAGACATATAGCTGCAGCCATAGCCTGTAGGCTTATGTTTACATTGTGTTTAATATACAAAGCTAATTGTATAATATTGTGAGGACTGGACTAATTACCAGGCAGCAGAGCCAAAGCTCAGTGTTATATTTTATATTTTCTACAATTTCTTATTTATGTTAATGTTCACTTATCTTAAGATTCTATAGAAAATATTATATTCAGTAAATATTGTTTGTTTGTACCTCATTCTGTATAGGTATACTTATTCATAGACAGACAGATTGAGCAAGCTGTTTTAAAGGAGGGAGGATTGTAGTGTGAGCACTGGGGTCTGACTGTGGAAATGGCAAATGGTTTACATGGCTCACGGGTCAGGTAGGAGGGCCCCTTAGCAGAATTTTGCTTAGGGCCCCAGGGAGGGCAGGACCGGCTCTGTTAAATACGCACATCCAATTGTAAGGAGCTGAAGAAGAAGTGTGAACACTATCAAACCGGTTTAAACTGCAAGACATCCAAACAATCAAGTTGACGATGAAAAGAAGTTAACAGAATTCATTTTCTTGTGATTACATCTCCAGTAGGTCAGTAAGGAACACTTGTGGTTTTCTTTCCAGTTTCCCCCATCCATTGCTGTCCTTCAAGTATACACAACTTACTGTAACTGATTGGGTTGTTTGGTCATGCACGGTGTGGGCTACTTGGAAAATCTAATAGATGTGGTATTTAAGATGAGAACAAAGCTTCCATTTAGGCGATCTAAGCGCCATCTCTGGACTGCTCATTGCCCCATAACTTAGGTTTTTTTCACAATTTTAATAGCTTGTTTTTTGTAAAGGCCTTCACGCATTAATTACCCCATATTTTAGAAAATAACATTTCTTAGAAAACCACTGCTGTATGTGAGGAAAAGAATAAATGACTTACTCATGACCAAATGGCTGTTGCTAAGTTTTGTGTCATAACCATGTTCACTTCTTAACCCTATTTGTGGTGTGGTGGGCAAACGCACAATAATGATCCATTCAGATGAATACAGTGATTATTAATCCATAATGCTGCTCCTGGATCAATACATTCCAGGAATAAACAGTAATATTGTTGCTCGTTGAGGTAGGTGACATAACAGAATGATGACAGGACATGTCTTGGTGCAGCACACTGAGGTAGGTGACATAACAGAATGATGACAGGACATGTCTTGGTGCAGCACACTGAGGTAGGTGACATAACAGTGACGACAGGACATGTCTTGGTGCAACACACTGAGGTAGGTGACATAACAGAATGATGACAGGACATGTCATGGTGCAGCACACTGAGGTAGGTGACATAACAGAATGATGACAGGACATGTCATGGTGCAGCACACTGAGGTAGGTGACATAACATAATGATGACAGGACATGTCATGGTGCAGCACACTGAGGTAGGTGACATAACAGAATGATGACAGGACATGTCTTGGTGCAACACATTGAGGTAAGTGACACAACAGTGATGACAGGACATGTCTTGGTGCAGCACACTGAGGTAGGTGACATAACCGTGATGACAGGACATGTCTTGGTGCAGCACACTGAGGTAGGTGACATAACAGTGATGACAGGACATGTCTTGGTGCAGCACACTGAGGTAGGTGACATAACATTGATGACAGGACATGTCTTGGTGCAGCACACTGAGGTAGGTGACATAACCGTGATGACAGGACATGTCTTGTTGCAGCACACTGAGGTAGGTGACATAACAGAATGATAATGGGACATCTCAGATCAAATCAAATCAAATTTTATTTGTCACATACACATGGTTAGCAGATGTTAATGCGAGTGTAGCGAAATGCTTGTGCTTCTAGTTCCGACAATGCAGTAATAACCAACGAGTAATCTAACTAACAATTCCAAAATTACTACCTTATACACACAAGTGTAAAGGGATAAAGAATATGTACATAAAGATATATGAATGAGTGATGGTACAGAGCGGCATAGGCAAGATGCAGTAGATGGTATCAAGTACAGTATATACATATGAGATGAGTATGTAAACAAAGTGGCATAGTTTAAAGTGGCTAGTGATACATGTATTACATAAAGATGCAGTAGATGATATAGAGTACAGTATATACGTATACATATGAGATAAATAATGTAGGGTATGTAAACATTATATTAAGTAGCATTGTTTAAAGTGGCTAGGGATATATTTTACATCAATTCCCATTATTAAAGTGGCTGGAGTTGAGTCAGTGTGTTGGCAGCAGCCACTCAATGTTAGTGGTGGCTGTTTAACAGACTGATGGCCTTGAGATAGAAGCTGTTTTTCAGTCTCTCGGTCCCAGCTTTGATGCACCTGTGCTGACCTCGCCTTCTGGATGATAGCGGGGTGAACAGGCAGTGGCTCGGGTGGTTGTTGTCCTTGATGATCTTTATGGCCTTCCTGTGACATCGGGTGGTGTAGGTGTCCTGGAGGGCAGGTAGTTTGCCCCCGGTGATGCGTTGTGCAGACCTCACTACCCTCTGGAGAGCCTTACGGTTGTGGGCAGAGCAGTTGCCATACCAGGTGGTGATACAGCCCGACAGGATGCTCTCGATTGTGCATCTGTAGAAGTTTGTGAGTGCTTTTGCTGACAAGCCAAATTTCTTCAGCCTCCTGAGGTTGAAGAGGCGCTGCTGCGCCTTCTTCACGATGCTGTCTGTGTGGGTGGACCAAATCAGTTTGTCTGTGATGTGTACGCCGAGGAACTTAAGACTTACTACCCTCTCCACTACTGTTCCATCGATGTGGATAGGGGGGTGTTCCCTTTGCTGTTTCCTGAAGTCCACAATCATCTCCTTAGTTTTGTTGACGTTGAGTGTGAGGTTATTTTCCTGACACCACACTCCGAGAGCCCTCACCTCCTCCCTGTAGGCCGTCTCGTCTGGACGTGTGCTGCCGTCTCACTCTCTCTATTCCATCTCTATTATCCTTCCTGAAAAAGCCAAACCACTTTCTCCTATTCCCCGGCCCCCTTTGTGTCCCCAGAGTGGTTGAGTGTAGAGGAGACGAGTTTATCTATACCATACAGTAGCCTTGAGCGTCAGTGAGAGTGAATGGTATTAGTCATCATGCTGTTGATAAAGTCACATCTGGTGTGTCAAAGTATAAATGGAATCCATTATTGCTGTGGACGATTCAGGCCAGCCTGTTGGCCACACATGTTATTGATTACATTGTATAGAGATGATTAATGTGATCTGAGCATCACTCCTCTCCTTTGTCCTGTCTTGTCATATTTGTGGTTCCTACTCTCACACATAAAGAATCAGGAGAGTTATTGTCATTCTCTGTCACCACTCCTCAACAAGCCTCCTAAAGCTAAATGAGGCTCGTAGGGGTGTGTGTACAGTCGTATACAATAGATATGAAAGAACCACTCGTGGCCCCTCAAGACTAAAACTCCAATTCATCTGGGGCATCCTCTGCCTCTCATCACACACACACACACACACACACACACACACACACACACACACACACACACACACACACACACACACACACACACACACACACACACACACACACACAAAGGCATGTAAACAGCATCTTAATGTAACTTTGAGAATGAATGTGTTCTTTGGTCCTTGATAAGCTCAAGCCAGTAGGAAACGCATCACAAAGCAATGATCAACCTCCCTCCCTGGGCCTTTTGTACACTTGAGAGGGATATCAAAATTGATTCGTTACCACCCTCAATTAGTTAGGTGTCTATGATAGCACTTCATTATTTTCTTTCTTCATTGAACAGAGAAAGATCTGACACTATAGAACAAGGGGGATTTCACCACATGTCGATGTTCCTCTGTACGACCTAATGGAGCCACGTGCTGCTGTGTGATGATGACATTGACATCATATCCAGAACTCTCTCGCTCTCAATTTGTCAATTTTTCATATCTCTCAGTACATTTCTCTCTTTGTTGCTGTAGACATTCAAATACAAATGTCTTTAGTGAGGCTTTGGAATACGTACACCCACAGTGTTTCTGTGACTCTTTATGGACTCTGTACTACCTAATCACATGGGGAACTTGAGAGACGACATGAGCTATCACAGTGTGTGTAAAACCAAGAAGGCTATTACGTGTTTATAATCCTGTAAACACATTTACCCTACAATGCATTCACTCAAGTGGGTGTTACTGTACTGTATACTTTTACATTCTTTTGAATGTAATTTCCATGTAATTATGAATCATTCAGGGGGTCTAAGATGATCCCCACACTGAATGGTTACGTAACATCCAATCTCTCAAAAGCCTTCCTGTGTCACACAACAAAGCACCATGTAAAGAACCGTTCTCTTCTTTCATGTTCAGCCTCAGACAAAATGAGAGGGAAACAGAGAAAAGAGAAAGAGGCGTCATACGGTTAGATCTGATTAACTCTACACCTGTTTCACATTATAGCTGAATCAGATTACAGGTCAGGTCATATCAACACTGATCGCTGCTCTCTCTCTCTCTTTCTCTCTCTCTCTCACACACACACACACACACACACACACACACACACACACACACACACACATACTCTCTGCATCTCTCTCTATTCCCCCATCTAGCTCCTCTCTTTCTCCCTCTGTCTGTGTCAGTCTTTCTTCAGTCAGTCTCTTTCTCGCTCTCTGTCTTTCTTAGTCTCTCTCTCCATCTCTCTCACTTATCTTAGTGTGTCTCGGACGTTGCCAATAACGCTGACCATGTTGTTGCTGTCACAAAACAAAAGTGCTCTGGGACAGATATTGCCCACTGCTGAACCCATTGTGATGACATATCAACATAATACCTGATAATGGCCCAGAATAGATGTCGTTAAGCCATGAAGATTTGTACCAGAGCCCAGTATAGATGTCGTTAAGCCATGACAATTTGTACCAGAGCCCAGTAAAGATGTCGTTAAACCATGACAATTTGTAACAGAGCCCAGTATAGATGTCGTTAAGCCATGACAATTTGTAACAGAGCCCAGTATAGACAATGTCAGGTTGAGCCCTGTATTCTGTCGTACAGGCCCAGATATCAACATTTCTCTCATTTGATGAGACAACAAGGGGACACATTGTGTTAATAGCTATAAACTCAGCCACCTGGCCGTGTGTGTGTACGTTTAGTGACTGTCAACAGGTTTACAGTGGAATGGTCTAACTAGTGGGATAGTACACTCTGGTTTCACAGGTTCACACCCTATAGAATATTCACACACACCATCTGCTCTGAAGCAGTAACTATCATGGTGCTACCTGCTATTGCTATTTAGTCGTGCTATGTAACGTGTGTGAATGTTGGATGTATATCCATGTACCACATAGTAACAAAGGCCCAGAGGGTCTTTTCTGAGCCTGAGGTTAGTTTAGTGGTTATGGCCACTGCCCTGGACTAATGTTAGATTCCCAGCCCCACCGGTTTTCTACTAGCCCTTCTCTCTCATTTTTCAATGTCAGGACAATCCTTGTCTGACAGGGAATCTTTATTTTTATAAATGAAAAATGCTCAAAAGGTTTGGGCTTTACAGACGATTTCATTACGATTTCCTAGAAAAACACAGTTTCACAAGCCCCATGTTATGGAATCGGCAGAAAGAGGGTATTGGGCTGCAGCCACTTACAACAGTAAGTCTCTAGCATAAACTCACATGGAGGTATACAATACCACGCCACTTGTGACTTGCGGGCACGTCAATCGACTCTAGGGGAATATTTCTCTCAAACCTGTGATCCCTAAAGAATGTGTCTGGACATTGGTAAACTCTGTCAGATTTGTCTAAAATCCTAAATGATTCAGGACTGAGCAGGGTCAGCAATACCATAAGGACCCCTTATTCATGTCCTCATTACATGTAGTACAACAAGACCATTCATGGTCTGTAAAATTCTCTACTTTTGATAGATTTAAACAAACAATATTGAAATCACCGTGATTCACAACCATGAACTGTCAACTCTATCTTCCTGATAGATTAAAATATGATTTTCATTTTGGTTCAAATATTTTACATTTAATTAGGTTTTAGAGTCAAAGCAAATGAGGAAAACAACATTGCTACTTTGTATACCACTTGAATGAAGAAGAAAAATGTAATTTTTGTCAATGCCGTAAAACACTTTTGTCTAACATCTAACATAACGAAATTAGCCCTGGAGAATTATATAGTACTATAAAACAAAACAAAAATACATTTGAAGATATGAATTACATATTTAAATAATCTAATGTTAGAATTAAACAATCAAGGCTTTCAAATACTGGACAATTCATGTAAAAATGAAAAAGTACATGAATCCATATAGTTGCATTTTATGAATAAAACAATGTTATTAGCAGGCTGTTCCTTTACATGGTGTGAAATCTGATATATTGGTCATAAAAATAAATATTTCACATTTTGTTAATATTTAGACAAATATTTGTGAAAAAAAATTGTTTGTCCCTTTCAAGAATCACTGCTCTCTTTTCCCTCTTTATCTCATATCTATCTGTGTCAGTATAAAACATAAACAAATACTAAAGGAGAGTGGAACTGCAACCCCCCTAAGATTACTAAGATAATTGTATAATTAAATGAGTTGAGAAAATATGTAGCCTTATCTCGATAAATGCCAACATACCCATTACGTTTGAGAATCACAGTTTAAAGAGTCACTGAACATGCAGATGGGCACATGGGTTTTTCTGTTGCTCATTAGAAAAACAAGATTTCAGTCTTGGAGGTGTGTTTCTTGACCGATTCCTCATTTGGTGTTTGTCCCCCATGAGACACTGTAGAAGTCTATTTCACTTCCTCAAAATCCCCAGAATGAATTTATAATAACTCAAGAAATAAGGTACCGGTTAACTTCAGAATAATGGTACCGGTTAAGTTCAGAATAAGGTACCGGTTAACTTCAGAATAACGGTACCGGTTAACTTCAGAATAAGGTACCGGTTAACTTCAAAATAACGGTACCGGTTAACTTCAGAATAACGGTACCGGTTAACTTCAGAATAACGGACCGGTTAAATTCAGAATAAGGTACTGGTTAACTTCAGAATAAGGTACCGGTTAACTTCAGAATAAGGTACCAGTTAACTTCAGAATAAGGTACCGGTTAACTTCAGAATAACGGTACCGGTTAACTTCAGAATAACGGTACCGGTTAACTTCAGAATAAGGTACCGGTTAACTTCAGAATAAGGTACCGGTTAAATTCAGAATTGCGGACCGGTTAACTTCAGATTAAGGTACCTGTTAACTTCAAAATAACGGTACCGGTTAACTTCAGAATAATGGTACCGGTTAACTTCAGAATAAGGTACCGGTTAACTTCAGAATAAGGTACCGGTTAACTTCAGAATAAGGTACCGGTTAACTTCAGAAGAGTCCCATGACACTTATGGGGATCGTAGAGCAAAACGGAGAACACCATCATGTTCGTGAGAGTCTCCCCTTCATTATAGTTTGTAGGTCAAACCGTTCGGACGCTACAGACGTTTACATGGGATTTTCCAGGTTGTCTCATGTGGTCTGACAAAAAACACTCTAGCTCTGCCACCTTTCACCACAGATGTGGAAGTTCAACACTGGAGGATGCAGTGGGTTGAGACGCATCCAATGAAAAAAAACATATCTCTAGCTTTAATTTAGATGTTTTTGGTTTGTATCTTAGATTTACACACAATATTCACATATAATAACAAATTACTTTCGACCACGCCCACACAAAAAGAGACAACATTTTATCACCGGTAACACATTTGACTTGTTTAGTATAGTTTGCTTGTAACTCCACTCACTACTTGCAGCTGTATAGTCCATTTGTTTGTGTTTCTGGTCTTGGCTAGCTTAATGTTCTGGTCGGTAGATAGCTAGCACTCACTCACTCATGTGGCTGCTAGCACCTTCAAGAAAAGGGGCATGAGGGAAGTAGTGAGAAAACTTTTCAACATTGCCTGCTCCCAAGTTATCTTTAGACATGTACTTTTCTTAAATGTAGTTTTGTAATCGACTAAAACAAGCAGACGAGAATTTTGTTTGAAAATGTTCAAGACTTTGCTGTGAGCCAATTTCAAATTCAATTGAAAAGCATGAAAGAGATTCGGAATTGGAATTTGAGTGTACTTCCTGAAATGACTGGGATTGAAACGGAATTGACCCCAGCCCTGACTGTTATCATTTTGAACAGAATCCCCATCATAGAATCAGAAAGGTGGTATGTAGGAAGACCTACCCCCAGCCACACTATCGCCAAGATGATATGATGTAGTTCGTATGAGCCTTTTACTCTTCATAAAAATCTATTTAAACAGCACCACCTCACCTGGTAGATAATAGATGTAGAGACATGTTGGTAATTCTGGTGTCATTCTGCACTGTTCTATGGTCAGATGTGACCTCAGTGGCCTGTGGTCTAGCAGTCAGTACCGCAGACCCCGGAACACAACAGAATCAGGGTTTGAATCCGACACAGTGCTCTTCTGACTATCACCTCTCCTTCATTTCCTTTCTTCGTTCTACTTCTTCCCATTGGTTCAATAAAACTAAATAAGTTGGACTGGGAGGGGGAGCAGTGGAGTTCAAGAGGGTTCATCCTAACCATGACACACACCAGAAGTACACGTTCATTCTGTCTGTCTATCCATCTGTCTCTCTCTATCTCCCTCCTTTTTTCTACCTGTCTAGAGCCCTTTCATTAATAATCATGTTTGGCCAACCGAGGATAGAGGGATTGGAAAACCCAGTTATCAATTATTTATATACAGTACAGGGATGGGAAATCTACCAACCCAGCAGCTCATATTACAACACAGGTGACTGGGTACACTCTGTGTGTGTGTGTGTGTGTGTGTGTGTGTGTGTGTGTGTGTGTGTGTGTGTGTGTGTGTGTGTGTGTGTGTGTGTGTGTGTGTGTGTGTGTGTGTGTTCACAGTACGTAAATGCTTTTACCTTTCTAATCTGCACCTGTTCCTCTTAGCCGGGCAGCTTCCAAACACTACTGCACAGAGGGCATCCAGGACCTATTATGTTAAATTAGCCTGGTGCGTTGTGAAGATCACAGGCAGACTGTTGACCGAGGAGTCATTTAGCAGGGCTAGTAGGACACACGGTGTGCAGCACCTGTTGGTAATGGCTGTTCCAAGTCCTTGGGTTCCAGGTCAGCAGGCAGACGAGAGAGATTAAGGCCCTGACCTTGTGTTCCTCTGTTCTGCTATTGGCTGGGCAGAGTGTCCAAGGTTACCAGAGATGGAGATGGAGACTGATTGGATCCATGCCAACTACTGTCTAACAGCTGGAGAGAACAGACAGGTCTATTTATGATGCATGATGATGGTACATTCAGGTCATCATCATTGTCGTCATCGTCATCATCATTCTTTTCATATCCATGATGTTGCTGGAGTCTGTCTGTCTGGTCTGTCTGTGTGTCTGGTCTGTCTGTCTGGTCTGGTTGTCTATATCTATGCTATCTTTGTCTCTATTATCAGACTGTTGACTGTAGATGACAGACAGATCTGTCACCACTGACACTGGGCAACCTTCTCTTCTTAGAAACAATCTTATCTACCACCTCACCTTGACTTTCCCCACACTAACTCTCTCTCTCTCTTTCTCTCTCTCTCTCTCTCTCTCTTTCTCTCTTTTTCTGTCTCTTTCTTTCCCTCTCTCTTTTTCTCCCTCTCCCTCTCTCTCTCACACGTACACAAACACAAATACACACACCAATGGCCTTGTTTGAGAGATGACACACTATTTTTTAGCAAAGGTACTAATCAGACAGTTTGTAGGGATGATACGATTCTAGTAGATTAGATTATTAGTCAAATGCACACAGTGCTGGGAAAAGTACCCAATTGTCATACTTGAGTAAAAGTAAAGATTCTTTAATAGAAAATGACTCAAGTAAAATACTATTTGAGTAAAAGTCTAAAAGTATTTGTTTTAAACATACTTTAGTATCAAAAGTAAATGTAGTTGCTAAAATATACTTAAGTATCAAAAGTAAAAGTATAAGTCATTTAACATTCCTTATATTAAGCAAACCAGATGGTGGCATTTTATAAAAAATGTAAAAAAAAATATTTGCAGATAACCAGGGGCACGCTCGAACAATCAGACATCATTTACAAACAAAGCATGTGTTCAGTGAGTCTGCCAGATCAGAGGCAGTAGGGATGACCAGGGATGTCAACTTGATAAGTGTGTGAATTAGACCATGTTCCTGTCCTGCTAACCATTCAAAATGTAACGAGTACTTTTAGTTGTCAGGGAAAATGTATGGAGTAAAAAGTACATAATTTTCTTTAGGAATGTAGTGAAGTAAAAGTTGAAGAATAAAAAATAAAAATAAATAGTAAAGTGAAGTACAGATACTAAAAAAACGAGTTAAGTTGCTGGGGAGTGGGGTAGTATGTGTCCATTGGGGAGTGGGGTAGTATGTGTCCATTGGGGGGTGGGATAGTATGTGTCCATTGGGGGGTGGGATAGTATGTGTCCATTGGGGGGTGGGATAGTATGTGTCCATTGGGGAGTGGGGTAGTATGTGTCCATTGGGGAGTGGGGTAGTATGTGTCCATTGGGGGGTGGGGTAGTATGTGTCCATTGGGGGGTGGGGTAGTATGTGTCCATTGGGGGGTGGGGTAGTATGTGTCCATTGGCGAGTGGGGTATTATGTGTCCATTGGGGGGTGGGGTAGTATGTGTCCAATGGGGAGTGGGGTAGTATGTGTCCATTGGGGAGTGGGGTAGTATGTGTCCATTGGGGAGTGGGGTAGTATGTATCCATTGGGGGGTGGGGTAGTATGTGTCCATTGGGGAGTGGGGTAGTATGTGTCCATTGGGGAGTGGGGTAGTATGTGTCCATTGGGGGGTGGGGTAGTATGTGTCCATTGGGGGGTGGGGTAGTATGTGTCCATTGGGGAGTGGGGTAGTATGTGTCCATTGGGGGGTGGGGTAGTATGTGTCCATTGGGGAGTGGGGTAGTATGTATCCATTGGGCGGTGGGGTAGTATGTGTCCATTGGGGAGTGGGGTAGTATGTGTCCATTGGGGAGTGGGGTAGTATGTGTCCATTGGGGGGTGGGGTAGTATGTGTCCATTGGGGGGTGGGGTAGTATGTGTCCATTGGGGAGTGGGGTAGTATGTGTCCATTGGGGGGTGGGGTAGTATGTGTCCATTGGGGGGTGGGGTAGTATGTGTCCATTTGGGGGTGGGGTAGTATGTGTCCATTGGGGGGTGGGGTAGTATGTGTCCATTGGGGGGTGGGGTAGTATGTGTCCATTGGGGGGTGGGGTAGTATGTGTCCATTGGGGGGTGGGGGAAGGGTAAATGTCTGTTTGGGGTGGGGTAGTATGTGTCCATTGGGGGGTGGGGGAAGGATAAATGTCTGTTTGGGGTGGGGTAGTATGTGTCCATTGGGGGGTGGGGGAAGGGTAAATGTCTGTTTGGGGTGGGGTAGAATGTCCATATGGGGAGCTGCGGGCGGGGGCCGCTGCCTAGTGGTGGCAATTCAACAACCTGATAGTCTGGGGGTAGAAGCTCTTGGCCAGTCTGTCAGTTTTCGCCATGATGCTCCTGTACTGCCCTCGCCTGAGTGATGGAAGCGGGGAGAACAGGCCATTGCTCGGGAAGCTAAGGGCCTTGCTGTAGACGTCCATGAGGGCAGGCAGTGTGCACCCAATGGTGCGTTCGGCTGGGCGTACCACCCTCTGTAGAGCGTTGTGGTTTGCGGTGGGGGAGTTTCCGTACCAGGCTGTGATGCAGGTCTGAGAATATGCTCTCGATGGTGCTCCTTTAGAACACTGTGAGGGCACTCGGGGACAGGCCAAATTTATTCAGCATCCTGAGATCTGTGTGGTTTGACCATTTCAGCTCCTTGGAGATGTGTACGCCGAGGAACGAGACGTTTTTGACCATTTTTACGACAGCCCCGTTGATGAGGATGCAGGAGTGCCCAGCCTGGTTCCTCCTGAAGTTCACAATGACCTCCTTTGTTTTGCTGAAGTTGAGGGAGAGGTTGTTTACCTGGCACTAAGCCGTCAGAGCGCCAACCTACCTCCTCTGTCGGCCGTCTCGTCATTGTTGGTAATCAGTACTATAGTCGTGTCGTCAGCAAAATTGATGATGGAGTTGGAACTGTGTGAGGCCACGCAGTCGTGGGTATACTGGGAGTACAGGAGGGGACTGAGGATGCACCCTTGTGGGGCCCCTGTGTTGAGGATCAGTGTGGAGAATATAAGGTTGCCTACCTTCACCACTTGGGGACGGTACGTCAGGAAATCCAGAATCCACTCGCATAGGAAGGACTTCAGTCCCAGGGCCTCGAATATTGTGGTGAGCTCAGAGTGCACTATGGTATCGAAGGCCAAGCTGTTGTCAATGAGCAGCATCCTCACATATGCAATCAATAGACAAACACAGTCTGCTTAAACTAATAACACACAAACAATTATGTTTTCATTCCTTTGATCTAGGTGGGCGAAGGCAGCGTGCAGTGCAATGGCGATTGTGTTTTCCGTTGATCTGTCAGGGCGGTAGGTGAATTGAAGAGGGTCGAGTGTGTCGGGGAGGGAGGAGATGATGTGGTCTTTAACTAGCCTCTCAAAGCACTTCATGATGACGGAAGTGAGAGCTACTGGTCGGTAGTCATTCAGCTCAGCTAATTTCCCTTTCTTGGGCACGGAGATGATAGTGGACATCTTAAAGCAGGTGGGGATATCAGCCTGTCAGAAAACACAATAGTTAGCTGGTCTGCACATGCTCTGAGGGCATAAAGTCAATCTTCAAAATTGCTCTGTTGATGTGGTTGTGTTGTTGCTACTGTTGTGTTGTTGTTTACGGTGTTGTTGTTGTTTCTTTAGGTGTCAATGTGTGGGGTGTTGCATTTTTCTAAATGTCAGCCCAAAACTCAGTAACTCAATCACACTCACTAGTATAAACTATTCTTCCGTCTTGCCCACAAGTCTAACTCACACCATGATCACCAGTCTACCTGACCTCTTCTAGTGTGTTTACAGTCTGTTATCATAGGGTCAACAGACATAAATACCACCATGATCACCAGTCTACCTGTCCTCTTCTAGTGTATTTACAGTCTGTTATCATAGGGTCAACAGACATAAATACCACCATGATCACCAGTCTACATGTCCTCTTCTAGTGTATTTACAGTCTGTTATCATAGGGTCAACAGACATAAATACCACCATGATCACCAGTCTACCTGTCCTCTTCTAGTGTATTTACAGTCTGTTATCATAGGGTCAACAGACATAAATACCACCATGATCACCAGTCTACCTGTCCTCTTCTAGTGTATTTACAGTCTGTTATCATAGGGTCAACAGACATAAATGCCCACTACAGACATACACTAATAACCTGTCTACTTCAAATCAAATTGTATTTGTCACATGTGCTGAATACAACAACCTTACTGTGAAATGCTTACTTACAAGCCTTTAACCAACAATGTAGTTCAATAAATAGAGTTAATAAAATATTTACAAAATAAACTAAAGTTTTAAAAAATCTAATCAACCCAAAAGTAACACAAGAAATATACATAACAATAACGAGGCTAAATGCAGGGGGTACCGGTGCCGGGTCAATGGTCAATGTGACAGGTTAATCGAGGTCATTTGTAAAGTGTCTATGCATAGATAATAAAAAGCGAGGAGCAGCAATGTAAAAACAAAGGGGCCAAGCTTCCTGCCATCCAGGACCTCTACACCAGGCGGTGTCAGAGGAAGTCCCTAAAAATTGCCAAAGACTCCAGCCGCCCTAGTCATAGACTGTTCTCTCTGCTACCGCATGGCAAGCGGTACCAGAGCACCAAGTTTAGGACCAAAATGCTTCTTAACAGCTACTATCCCCAAGCCGTAAGACTGCTGAAGAGTTAATCAAATGGCTACCCAGACAATTTGCATTGACCCCCCTCCCTTTTTTTTTACACTGCTGCGACTCGCTGTTCATTATCCATTATCTACACATAGTCACTTTACCCCTACTTACATATACATAAAACCTAATTTACCTCAACTAACCTGTACTAACCTGTGCTCATTTATTTTTACTTCAGTTTATTTAGTCAGTCTTTTTCTTAACTCTTATTTGTCTAAACTGCATTGTTGTTTAAGGGCTTGTAAGTAAGCATTTTAAGGTAAGGTAATGTTGTGTTTGCACATGTCACAAATACAATTTGATTTGATTTAATTGAAACTGGAACTGCATCTCGAATGGCTGGAGGAAGCAATGTATCACACCAGCTGTGATTTACAACCTGATAGCAACATTTTTGGGACTTCCAAGAAATGCATTGGTGAATTTATTATAGTTGTTTTCCAATTGTTAATACACATTTGCTGAAACTACATCTCAGGTACTCAAAAACAGTTAGCCAATTTCCCCAAAGCCCACAGACATCTTGCAAAATAAAACACAGATATCAAAATCATGTACTCCCTACTCAAAATTAAACTCTGCATACAAATGAGACACACACACACACACACACATCAAATGAATCGAACTTAGTGGCAACTGAGATCACACTAATGTGACATATTCAAAACACTACTATCAGAACCTATTTCAGCGTAAAGACGAAGATTGACTTATTGTTTGTGTGTACTCAAACAAGAAAGGAACACAAATGCAAAACATTGTTTTATATTTCAACTTAATAACTTAATGACTTAATAGCTATTTAACAGCATACTGTAAGCACACATACAGTAAAAATGCGTACATACAGTATATATATTTTGCATATGTAAGGGTAGAAAAACAGTCCTATTTGTACTACTGTACTGTATTTTAGATCAATTGTATGGTAAAAGTCTAGAAACAAATAGTCCATTGTGAAAACATTGTGAAAACAAAATCAGTCATGTCTGTTGTTTTGGTCTGGCCACATATTTTCATCAACAACAGCGGCGATATTCTCCTTGGCAAGACAGCGGGGTAAATATGTTCTGACATGACGCATCCACCCCTGACAGGACTCTGCTGGGATGTCACCACAGGACTCCTCCATTGCTTGGAGAAGGGCCATACGTTCATGGGGTTTTTGATCTTACACCTTCCACCGCCTTGCTGAAAACAACTCCACAATGGGGTTGAGAAGAGGGGAATATGGTGGGAGAAGGAGAATTGTGAACCTGGGATGGTCATGGAACCAGTTTCGGACCTGAGCACCCCGATGAAAAGTCACGTTGTCCCAAATTAGAACATTTGATGCTGAGGATCACCTGGCCCTTTCTGCTCTGGCTGAAAAAGATTGTCATGTAAGGTATTTAGGAAATGAAGGAGATGGGTAGTGTTGTATGGTCCAAGGGTGGCATGGCGGTGGAGGACCCTATTGTGGCTCATAGCTGCGCATATGGTGACATTTCCCCCCGCGCTGACTAGGTACCTCAATGATGGTGTGTTGACCAATGACGTTCCTTCCTCTCCTCCTCCTCTTTGCTAAATAGAATCCAGTCTCATCTGTGAATATGAGTTCCTGGGGGATGGGACTTGCATCCAATTCCATGATTCTCAGAAATGACAATAAATACTGTAATTGCTGTATAGTAAAGTTCACTGGCAACATCAATGATTCTCTAATGTTTTAAGAGAGTTATTTACTTGCATATACATTACTTACTTGCATATATTCGTTCTGTTTTTCCTTCACTCTTTGAGTGCGGGCTAAGGTGTTTCTTAAGAGTATTAGCAGCCAATGAGAAGAGGCTACCTCTGGCTCAGGGACAGAGAGGGGGAAGGAATAGAACATAGAATCCTCTGAGTGTTCTACAGTAGCTCATAGGGATGGTGGGTTAAGATTAGGTCAGAACATTCAATTATTGTATTGCACATGGTACACACATACACATAAACAGTTGTACAGACTGAATATACAAACATGCACACATAAAAAACAGAAAATGTTAAACAATGTTTTCACTTTCAGTATTAACATACAGTAGGCTATGTCGTACCTCACTGATTATTATCCATCAAGCTCAATGTGTAGGCTTTTATTATTGTGTGTGTGATCCTGTCAAGCAACTAATCCATGTGAATATATCATATATCTCTTCCGGTCCTCCCTCAGACTCTGTCTAATTCAATGAGACCACGAGAACACATGACCTGGTGACAATCATAACAAACCACACACTTTCTTTCTTTCTTTCTTTCTCTCTCTCTCATCCTCTCTCTCGCTCTCTCTCTCACTCTCTTACTATCTCTCTCTCTTTCTTCCTATCTCTCTCCTCCTATCTCTCTCTCTCACTATCTCACAGACAAACAATTACATAAGAGCACACGTTGAGCAGAGAATCACAGTCTCTAAAACAGCGTCCACAGACGTGGTTGTGTCTGTGCATACTACCCTGTGTGTTTCTCTAATTAGGACATCCATTCAGGCCCTGTCAGCCAAACAGTGTGAGTGTCCATATTAGCCGCTGTTGTCTAATCAGCCCAGCGGCAGACATTTTGGATTCATACAGAGAAGAGAGGGAACCGGACAGAGAGGAGCAGACGTAAACAAAAACACAGAGAAGTTGGCAGGATCGGCTATGTATGTGCATGTGATTCATAATGCCTCATAACTGTTGTTATAAAACACAGGTCTGTTGAGATGAGACAACATTAAATATTCTGAATATTTATCAATGTACTATACTAAAGAACAATATAAATGCAACATGCAACAATTTCAAAAGATTTGACTGAGTTAAAGTTAAAGTTCATATAAGGAAATCAGTTAATTGGCTGGGAATACAGATATGAAACTGTTGGTCACAGGTACCTTAAAAAAAGGTAGGGGCGTGGATCAGAAAACCTGTCCGTATCTGGTGTGAACACCATTTGCCTCATGCAGCGTGACAAATCTCCTTGGCATAGAGTTGATCAGGCTGTTGATTGTGGCCTGTGGAATGTTGTTTCTACTCCTCTTTAATGGCTGTGCGATGTTGCTGGATATTGGCAATTGTGTTCATTGTCCTTAGCTTATAACGGCCCATACCATAACCCCACTGCCACCATGGGGCACTCTGTTCACAACGTTCACATAAGCAAACCGCTTGCCCACACGACGCCATAGACATGGTCTGCGGTTATGAGGCCGGTTGGGACGTACTGCCAAATTCTTTAAAACAACGTTGGAGGCGGCTTATGGTAGAGAAATTCATATTAAATTATCTGGCAACAGCTCAGGTGGACATTCCTGCAGTCAGCATGCCAATTGCACACTCCCTAAAAAACTGAGATTTCTGTGGCATTGTGTTGTGTGACAAAATTGCAGATTTTAGAGTGGCCTTTTATTGTCCCCAGCACAAGGCGCACCTGTGTAATGATCATTCTGTTTAATCAGCTTCTTGTTATGCCACACTTTTCAGGTGGATGGATTATCTTGGCAACTGAGAAATGCTCACTACCAGGGATGTGAATAAATGTGAGAAAACACTTTTTGTGAGTATGAAATATTTCTGGGATCTTTTATTTCAGCTCATGAAACATGGGACCAACACTTTACATGTTGCGTTTATATTTTTGTTCAGTATAATTTATTAACTGATGTACCCATGAATGAATTCATTAATGAATTCTTCATGTGTCACAAGCTGGCATGTTATTGGTCTTACTACCTGTTTGTCAGAGTTCGGCGTGGCTCTGAGTCAGAGTCCTGGTTAGTCCAGGGGATCCCATGATTACCCTAATAAGCTGCTCCGTCTGGTGGATCAATCAGCTCCATCCATCCAGGAATATATGAGGACACCCCTATCAAAATCAACCCACTCAGGAGGCCTGTTTGTCAGATTTTGGCGTGGCTCTGAGTCAGAGTCCTGGTTAGTCCAGGGGATCCCATGATTACCCTAATAAGCTGCTCCGTCTGGTGGATCACTCAGCTCCATCCATCCAGGAATATATGAGGACACCCCTATCAAAATCAACCCACTCAGGAGGCCTGTTTGGCAGTTGCTGGGTAGAACAGTATCAACCAGAATGACTCCAGCCCGGAAGATGACCTATGTTTGCTGGTAACCGACAGAGAAAACAGAATAAAACAAGCTGGATGGTTTAAACACACTCTGTTCTGTTAGTGTTCCCAAATGAGGCCATTTTGTTTCAGTCAGCTAAAATCACAGGGATTGAGCAAGAGAGACACTCAGTGATATTGTTTACCAAGCCAAATAATGCACACAGACACACCAACTGATTTTCTAGGTAAACTTTAGATTGTCTTCAAAACAAAGGTTTCTGGCTGTACAAACAAGCACCACGAAGACACCAACACTCTAATAGTCCATCGGTCCTGAAGTCCGTACCTCATGTTCTGTAATATAAATGTAACAACTCCCATTGTAATACACAGGTGGTTTTGTCTTTTGCCTTTTGTGTTCATTTTTACAAAACCCTATCATGGAGCTGACCAACAGGTGGCTTGATTTAACAGACTGTAATAGTCGATGACATGTATTGATTAGTCAAAACACCCAGCTGGTTCGTCAAAACAGCCAGCTGGTTAGTCAAAACATTGGTTAGTGAAAACACCATGCTACTTAGTCAAAACATTGTTTAGTGAAAACCCCCAGCTGCAGCCTGACTGAACAGTCAGCACCCCAGCCTCAGCATCACTCTGACTGTCTGTGAAACCTGACACCTGTGTAGCGCTCTGAGGTGCATAATGACTCATTCAGTAGTTCACCTACCCCCTGTTCCCTCTCATACGCAACAGTCCCAGCTCTCACGTCATGCACACCCCCAGCCTGACTGAGGCTGGGTTTCAAATGACACCCTGTTCTCTATGTCAGGAGTGATCAACCTTAACCTGGTCCTGGATCTGTTTGTGCTGTCTTCCAACTCCTGTGGTCATGACAGGGTTGGTTACACAGCTCCAACACACCTGGGACCAGACTAGGTCAACTCTCCTTCTGGAGAGCAAATGAGAGTACAGGGGTTTTTCTCCAGCCCAGCTGTAACGATTCAGCTACAAGCAATCGGTAAGCTGTTATTTTCTAGAATCAGGTAGAACTAGAATTATTAGCAGGTAGAATAGGTTTGGAGGAACATCTTGTTGGCCAGTCCATCTTGTTGGCCAGTCCTATAAGACACTTCTAGTTGGAGCCCTGTGCTGCTCTGATGAAAAGTAATGTGTAATATATGTTGTTATAGAGCCTGTGTTCTGAGGTCCTGAATCTATGGTACCTGACACTCCATCACGTTTTGGTCCAAATCTCTCCACTTGACATACAGCACGTACAGTGGCTGTCTGGGACCAACATGAATCATGAAGTATATGTGAGTGACATCCTACACCTTGTGCAAGTGAATTATTATTCACACCCCTGAGTGGGCCTATAAATCACATTTACATAGCTAAGCTAGCATATGTGATCAGTGTAATTATATGTGGGGTGAAAACTGTAATGAGTCAGACCATTTGCATGTGTTACTCTCCAAGTTAATTGTTGAGGGGGATAGGGGGCAGCATTCGGAACTTTGGATGAAATGCATGCCCAAATTCAACTGCCTGCTACTCATCCCCAGAAGATAAGATATGCATATTATTAGTACACTATGAAGTTTCTAAACCTGTTTGAATCATGTCTGTGAGTATAACAGAACTTATTTAGCAGGTGAAACCCCGAGGACAAACCATTCAGATTTTTTTTTTGAGGTCACTCTCTTTTCAATGGGGTTTCATTGGGAATCCAGATTTCGAAGGGACCGTCTTGCAGTTCCTACCGCTTCCACTGGATGTCAGCAGTCTTTAGAAATTGGTTGAGGTTTTTCCTTTGTGTAATGAAGAAGTACGGCTGTTCAGAACGAGGGTAACTTGGAGTGTACTGTTAGTTAGAGGCGCGTGACCAGAAAGCTAGTTACAGTTTGTTTTCCTCCTGTATTGAACACAGATCTTCAATTTTATCGATTATTTACGTTAAAAAATACCTAAAGTTATATTACAAAAGTAGTTTGAAATGTTTTGTCAAAGTTTACAGGTAACTTTTGAGATATTTTGTAGTCACGTTGCGCAAGTTGGAACCGGTGTTTTTCTGGATCAAATGCGCCAAATAAATGGACATTTTGGATATATATCGACGGAATTAATCAAACAAAAGGACCATTTGGGATGTTTATGGGACATTTTGGAGTGCCAACAAAAGAAGCTCGTCAAAGGTGGGGCGGCTAGGATAGCCTAGTGGTTAGAGTGTTGGACTAGTAACCGAGCTGACAAGGTACAAATCTGTCGTGCTGCCCCTGAACAGGCAGTTAACCCCCTGTTCCTAGGCCGTCATTGAAAATAAGAATTTGTTCTTAACTGACTTGTCTGGTTAAATAAAGGTCAAATAAAAAAGGTAAGGCATGAATTATATTTTTATTTCTGCGTTTTGTGTCGCACCTGCAGGGTTGAAATATGCTTTTCGCTCTTTGTTTACTATGGTGCTATCCTCAGATAATAGCATCTTTTGCTTTCGCCAAAAAGCCTTTTTGAAATCTGACATGTTGGCTGGATTCACAAGTGTAGCTTTAATTTGGTATCTTACATGTGTGATTTCATGAAAGTTTGATTTTTATAGTAATTTATTTGAATTTGGCGCTCTGCATTTTCACTTGCTTTTGGCCAGGTGGGCGTCCCACATATCCCAGAGAGGTTTATAAGGTTGGAGATAAATCAGTCTAGACCGTTTTCATATTTCGTACATCATCCAGGCATGTCAACTACATTAAATCAGAGACAAGGTAACACCATTAAAACTGTTTTTATAGGTCACATCTCTCCCACTGCTCTGCCACAACATGGCTGTTGCGTCATCAACCTTTACAATACATTTTTATTTATTTATGATTAAGAATTATTTCAGAGCAGAAATGGTTGGTGTTTTTATCGTTAAGATGAGACAGTATTTTTTTCACAGTATGACAACATGCTTTTCTCATCTCCTGTAGTCTTTCCTTTCTTCTGTTCTCTTCTCCCTAATTGGCTAATTGGTAATGGTTACAACTGACTGCGGGAAAGAGGGAGATGAGTCTGATGCATGTGATTGGCTGAGATCTGTTGGGACCAGGACCACTTTGTTTTCTCTGCGTGAGGGCAGCGTAGCCGGGACGGAGCATAAGAGGGGGTCTGAGTCCCTGACAGGATGGAATCAGCGGTATTCACGCTCCCCTGTGGAGGAACACAAATACAATGGAGAGAATAAAGAAAGAAAGAGAGAGGTGGGTGGGAAGGGGAGATGGAGAGAAGGTGGAACTGGTGGAAAGAGAGACAGGGAGGGATAGAAAGGCGGGAGAGAGGGAGAGAGGGAGAGACGCAAGAGAGAGAGACGTGAGAGAGAGGGACGTGAGAGAGAGGGACGTGAGAGAGAGGGACGCAAGAGAGTAGGACGAGAGAGAGAGGGACATGAGAGAGAGGGACGCGAGAGTGAGGGACGCGAGAGTGAGGGACGCGAGAGAGAAGGACGTGAGAGATAGGGACGTGAGACAGAGGGACGCAAGAGAGAGGGATGCGAGAGAGAGGGATGCTAGAGAGAGATGTGAGAGAGAGAGAGACAGGGAGGGATAGAGATGCGAGAGAGAAGGACGAGAGACAGAGGGATGCGAGAGAGACGCGAGAGAGACGCGAGAGAGAGAGAGAGAGAGAGAGAGAGAGAAGGACGTGAGACAGAGGGACGCGAGAGAGAGGGATGCGAGAGAGAGGGATGCTAGAGAGAGATGTGAGAGAGAGAGAGACAGGGAGGGATAGAGATGCGAGAGAGAAGGACGAGAGACAGAGGGATGTGAGAGAGACGCGAGAGAGAGAGAGAGAGAGAGAGAGAGGGAGAGAGAGAGAGAGAGAGAGATGCGAGAGAGACGAGAGAGAGAGAGAGAGAGGAGAGAAAGAGGAGATAGAGGGACGCGAGAGAGAGAGAGAGAGAGAGAGAGAGAGAGAGAGAGAGAGAGAGAGAGAGAGAGAGAGAGATGCAAGAGAGATAGAGAGCGAGAGAGAGACACGCGAGAGAGAGGGATACGAGAGAGAGAGAGGGATGCGAGAGAGAGCGAGAGGCGCAAGAGAGAGAGATGCGAGAGAGAGAGAGATGCGAGAGAGAGGGATGCGAGAGAGAGGGATGCGAGAGAGAGATGCGAGAGAGAGAGAGAGAGAGAGAGAGTATTTGTGTGTGTTTGTGTATGTTAGGGTTACTACTCTGGAGACGACACATTAAAGGTCACTGGATTGTCTTCCACCATAAAGTAAATACATGAACAGTTAGGGAAAATGTGTTTAAGCTGTGAAACATTGACAAGTGTTTACAATATCAAGAGCCACTGAAAACAACGTTTCCAGTTTTCCATGTAAAAATCAGCATGTTTACGAGGGGTTGAGATGTTAAAAGAAGAGCTTCAATTCACAGAAGCACCTTGAGGTTGATGTTTTACCAAAGAAAAGGTTTCTCATGAACAACAACAGTCCCCATTGCAGAGTTGCACAAGTACTAGGTGATGTTGATGATATGACATGGTACTAGTATTGAGAGAAGAAAATATCTATATGTCACAGTAATGACAGAGCTATAGACCACAGTAATGACAGAGCCAGTGCTTAACTTCACTTCCAGATGAAAAGCGTGCCCATAGTAAACTGCCTGCTGCTCAGGCCCAGAAGCTAGGATTTGCATATAATAGAAAACACTCTACAGTTTCTAAAACGGTTCAAATAATGTCTGTTAGTATAACAGAATTGATTTGGCAGGCAAAAACCTGAGAAAAATCCATCCAGGAAGTGGTATTATTTTTATGTTTGTAGTTTTCTATTGAATGCCATTACAGGATCCATTGACTTAGGACTCAAATTGCACTTCTCATGGCTTCCACTAGATGTCAACAGTCTTTAGAAATTGTTTCAGGCTTGTATTCTGAAAAATGAGGGAGTAAGAGCAGTCTGAATGAGTGGACCCTACAGTGTCCCATAGCTTTTTCATGCGTTTTTCCAAGAGCGCGCCTTTCTTTTTTACCTTTTATATTGACAACGTTATTGTCCGGTTTAAATATTATTGATTATTATGACTAAAAACAACCCGAGGATGAATATAAACATTGTTTGACATGTTTCTACGAACTTTACGGATACTATTTGGATTTTACGTCTGCCTGTTGTGACTGCGTTTGAGCCTGTGGATTACTGAACAAAACGCAAACATAATGGAGGTTTTTGGATATAAACATGGACTTTATCGAACAAAACAAACATGTATTGAGTAAATGGGAGTCTTGTGAGTGCAACCATAAGGATATCATCAAAGATAAGTGATTAATTTTATCACTATTTCTGTGTAACTCCTCTACTTGGCTGTTACTGTTTGTAATGATTTGTCAGCTGGGTGCTGTTCTCAGATAATTGCATGGTTTGCTTTCGCCGTAAAGCCTTTTTGAAATCTGACACCGTGGTTGGATTAACAAGAAGTTAATCTTTAAACCCATGCATAACACTTGTATGTTTTATGAATTTTATGAATATAATGAGTATTTCTGTTTTTGAATTTGGCGCTCTGGAATTTCACTGGATGTTGGCCAGGTGAGGCGTACCCTAGTGGGGTTAAAGACGCACTTCAGGATCTTAAGCACAACAAATTCTTAACATATAGTGCTAATTGGATTCATTACATATCATACAAACTGGATTCATTACAATTCATACAAACTGGATTCATAACATATCATACAAACTGGATTCATAACATATCATACTAACTGGATTCATTAAATATCATACAAACTGGATTCATAACATATCATACAAACTGGATTCATTACAATTCATCCAAACTGGATTCATAACATATCACACAAACTGGATTCATAACATATCATACAAACTGGATTCATTACATGTCATACAAACTGGATTCATTACATATCATACAAACTGGATTCATAACATATCATACAAACTGGATTCATAACATATCATACAAACTGGATTCATAACATATCATACAAACTGGATTCATTACATATCATACAAACTGGATTCATAACATATCCTACAAACTGGATTCATAACATATCACACAAACTGGATTCATAACATATACAAACTGGATTCATTACATATCATACAAACTGGATTCATAACATATCATACAAACTGGATTCATTACATATCATACAAACTGGATTCATAACATATCACACAAACTGGATTCATAACATTCATACAAACATATACATGTCATACAAACTGGATTCATTACATATCATACAAACTGGATTCATAACATATCATACAAACTGGATTCATAACATATCCTACAAACTGGATTCATTACATATCATACAAACTGCAAAACAATGAATACTAGTAATATTAATGCGGGTTGTAACATCATACTGTTGGAAAGGGGCTAATTAACTTGAGCATGTTTTAGTATGTTTATAGTCGTTTAACAAAGGGGTCCTGTCTCTGAGATGTGTCCATAAGAGTGAGATTGGATGCATGCGTCAGAGCTAATAGATTGTAAACTACTGCCCTACGACGCTATCTTATAGCTTGACTGTTAAATATCATTATATTCTCTCAATATGTTACAGCTTCACTGTTAAATATCATTATATTCAAATAAAATCTGATCAATTTTATTTATAGCCCTTCGTACATCAGCTGATATCTCAAATTGCTGTACAGAAACCCAGCCTAAAACTCCAAACAGCAAGCAATGCAGGTGTAGAAGCACGGTGGCTAGGAAAAACTCCCTAGAAAGGCCAAAACCTAGGAAGAAACCTAGAGAGGAACCAGGCTATGAGGGGTGGCCAGTCCTCTTCTGGCTGTGCCGGGTGGAAATTATAACAGAACATGGCCAAGATGTTCAAATGTTCATAAATGACCAGCATGGTCAAATAATAATAATCACAGTAGTTGTCGAGGGTGCAAAAAGTCAGCACCTCAGGAGTAAATGTCAGTTGGCTTTTCATAGCCGATTATTAAGAGTATCTCTACCATTCTTGCTGTCTCTAGAGAGTTGATAACAGCAGGTCTGGGACAGGTAGCACGTCCGGTGAACAGGTCAGGATTCCATAGCCGCAGGCAGAACAGTTGAAACTGGAGCAGCAGCACAGTCATGCCAGGTAGTCCTGAGGCATGGTCCTAGGGCTCAGTTCATCCAAGAAAAAGAGAGAATTAGAGAGAGCATACTTAAATTCACAATGGACACCGGATAAGACAGGAGAAGTAAAACACATATAACAAACTGACCCTTGCCCCCCGACACATAAACTACTGCAGCATAAATACTGGAGGCTGAGACAGGAGTGGTCAGGAGACACTGTGGCCCCATCCGATGATACCTCCGGACAGGGCCAAACAGGAAGGATATAACCCCACCCACTTTGCCAAAGCACAGCCCCCACACCACTAGAGGGATATCTTCAACCACCAACTTAACATCCTGAGACAAGGCCGAGTATAGCCCACAAAGGTCTCCGCCACGGCACAACCCAAGGGGTGGCGCCAACCCAGACAGGAAGATCACATCAGTGACTCAACCCACTCAAGTGATGCACCCCTCCTAGGGACGGCATGAAAGAGCACCATTAAGCCAGTGACTCAGCCCCTGTAATAGGGTTAGAGGCAGAGAATCCCAGCGGAGAGAGGGGAACCGGCCAGGCAGAGACAGCAAGGGTGGTTCGTTGCTCCAGAGCCTTTCCGTTCACCTTCACACTACTGGGCCAGACGACACTCAATCATATGACCCACTGAAGAGATGAGTCTTCAGTAAAGACTTAAAAGTTGAGACCGAGTCTGTGTCTCTCACATGGGTAGGCAGACCATTCCATAAAAATGGAGCTCTGTGGGAGAAAGCCCTGCCTCCAGCTGTTTGCTAAGATATTCTAGGGACAATTAGGAGGCCTGCGTCTTGTGACCGTAGCGTACGTGTAGGTATGTACGGCAGGACCAAATCAGAAAGATAGGTAGGAGCAAACCCATGTAATGCTTTGTAGGTTAGCAGTAAAACCTTGAAATCAACCCTTGCCTTGACAGGAAGCCAGTGTAGGGAGGCTAGCACTGGAGTAATATGATCAAATTGTTTGGTTCTAGTCAGGATTCTAGCAGCCAAAACAGAATATCTCTTTGTTTCTTGGGACCTAGAACAAGCATCTCTGTTTTGATCGAGTTTAAAAGTACAACGTTTGCAGCCATCCACTTCCTTATGTCTGAAACACAGGCTTCTAGTGAGGGCAAATTTGGGGCTTCACCCTGTTTCATTGAAATGTACAGCTGTGTGTCATCCGCATACCAGTGAAAGTTAACATTATGTTTTTGAATGACATCCCCAAGAGGTAAAATACAGTGCCTTGCGAAAGTATTCGGCCCCCTTGAACTTTGCGACCTTTTGCCACATTTCAGGCTTCAAACATAAAGATATAAAACTGCATTTTTTTGTGAAGAATCAACAACAAGTGGGACACAATCATGAAGTGGAACGACATTTATTGGATATTTCAAACTTTTTTAACAAATCAAAAACTGAAAAATTGGGCGTGCAAAATTATTCAGCCCCTTTACTTTCAGTGCAGCAAACTCTCTCCAGAAGTTCAGTGAGGATCTCTGAATGATCCAATGTTGACCTAAATGACTAATGATGATAAATACAATCCACCTGTGTGTAATCAAGTCTCCGTATAAATGCACCTGCACTGTGATAGTCTCAGAGGTCCGTTAAAAGCGCAGAGAGCATCATGAAGAACAAGGAACACACCAGGCAGGTCCGAGATACTGTTGTGAAGAAGTTTAAAGCCGGATTTGGATACAAAAAGATTTCCCAAGCTTTAAACATCCCAAGGAGCACTGTGCAAGCGATAATATTGAAATGGAAGGAGTATCAGACCACTGCAAATCTACCAAGACCTGGCCGTCCCTCTAAACTTTCAGTTCATACAAGGAGAAGACTGATCAGAGATGCAGCCAAGAGGCCCATGATCACTCTGGATGAACTGCAGAGATCTACAGCTGAGGTGGGAGACTCTGTCCATAGGACAACAATCAGTCGTATATTTCACAAATCTGGCCTTTATGGAAGAGTGGCAAGAAGAAAGCCATTTCTTAAAGATATCCATAAAAAGTGTCGTTTAAAGTTTGCCACAAGACACCTGGGAGACACACCAAACATGTGGAAGAAGGTGCTCTGGTCAGATGAAACCAAAATGGAACTTTTTGGCAACAATGCAAAACGTTATGTTTGGCGTAAAAGCAACACAGTTGAACACACCATCCCCACTGTCAAACATGGTGGTGGCAGCATCATGGTTTGGGCCTGCTTTTCTTCAGCAGGGACAGGGAAGATGGTTAAAATTGATGGAAAGATGGATGGAGCCAAATACAGGACCATTCTGGAAGAAAACCTGATGGAGTCTGCAAAAGACCTGAGACTGGGACGGAGATTTGTCTTCCAACAAGACAATGATCCAAAACATAAAACAAAATCTACAATGGAATGGTTCAAAAATAAACATATCCAGGTGTTAGAATGGCCAAGTCAAAGTCCAGACCTGAATCCAATCGAGAATCTGTGGAAAGAACTGAAAACTGCTGTTCACAAATGCTCTCCATCCAACCTCACTGAGCTCAAGCTGTTTTGCAAGGAGGAATGGGAAAAAATTTCATTCTCTCGATGTGCAAAACTGATAGAGACATACCCCAAGCGACTTACAGCTGTAATCGCAGCAAAAGGTGGCGCTACAAGGTATTAACTAAAGGGGGCTAAATAATTTTGCACGTCCAATTTTTCAGTTTTTGATTTGTTAAAAAGTTTGAAATATCCAATAAAAGTCGTTCCACTTCATGATTATGTCCCACTTGTTGTTGATTCTTCACAAAAAAATACAGTTTTATATTTTTATGATTGAAGCCTGAAATGTGGCAAAAGGTCGCAAAGTTCAAGGGGGCCGAATACTTTCGCAAGGCACTGTATATAGTGAAAACAATAGTGGTCCTAAAACGGAACCTTGAGGAACACCGACATTTACAGCTGATTTGTCAGAGGACAAACGATTCACAGAGACAAACTGATATATTTCCGACAGATAAGATATAAACGAGGCCAGAACTTGTCCGTCCAATTTGGGTTTCCAATCTCTCCAAAAGAATGTGGTGATCAATGGTATCAAAAGCAGCACTAAGGTCTAGGAGCATGAGGACAGATGCAGAGCCTCGGTCTGATGCCATTAAAAGGTCATTTACCACCTTCACAAGTGCAGTCTCAGTGCTCTGATGGGGTCTAAAACCAGAATGAAGCATTTCGTATACATTGTTTGTCTTCAGGAGGGCAGTGAGTTGCTGCACAACAGCTTTTTCAAAAAACATTTAGAGAGGAATGGAAGATTCGATATAGGCCGATAGTTTTTTATATTTTCTGGGTCAAGGTTTGGATTTTTCAAGAGATGCTTTATTACTGCCACTTTTAGTGAGTTTCATACACATCCGGTGGATAGAGAGACGTTTATTATGTTCAACATAGGAGGGCCAAGCACAGGAAGCAGCTCTTTCAGTAGTTTAGTTGGAATAGGGAAAGTATGCAGCTTGAAGATTTAGAGGCCATGATTATTTTTATCATTGGTTCAAGAGATACTAAAACACTTGAGTGTCTCTCTTGATCATAGGTCCTGGCAGAGTTGTGCAGACTCGGGACAACTGAGCTTTGAAGGAATACGCAGATTTAAAGAGGAGTCCGTAATTTGCTTTCTAATGATCATGATCTTTTCCTCAAAGAAGTTCATAAATGTATTACTGCTGAAGGGAAAGCCATCCTCACTTGGGGAATGCTGCTTTTTAGTTAGCTTTGCGACAGTATCAAAAATACATTTCGGATGGTTCTTATTTTCCTCAATTAAGTTGAAAAAATAGGATGATCGAGCAGCAGTGAGGGCTCTTCAATACTGCATGGTACTGTCTTTCCAAGCTAGTCGGAAGACTTCTAGTTTGGTGTGGCGCCATTTCCGTTCCAATTTTCTGGAAGCTTGCTTCAGAGCTCGGGTATTTTCTGTATACCAGGGAGCTATTTTCTTATGACAAATGTTTTTAGTTTTTAGGGGTGCAACTGCATCTAGGGTATTGCGCAAGGTTAAATTGAGTTCCTCAGTTAGGTAGTTAACTGATTTTTGTCCTCTGACATCATTGGGTAGGCAGAGTCTGGAAGGGCATCAAGGAATCTTTGTGTTGTCTGGGAATTTAAGGCACAACTTTTGATGCTCCTTGGTTGGGGTCTCAGCAGATTATTTGTTGCAATTGCAAATGTAATAAAATGGTGGTCCGATAGTCCAGGATTATGAGGAAAAACATTAAGATCCCAACATTTATTCCATGGGACAAAACTAGGTCTTTAGTTTGTTAACAAGAAATTGGTGGAGTGGTTGAAAAACGAGTTAATGACTTCAACCTAAGTTAATGTAAACTTCCGACTTCAACTGTAAGTGTTTCTGATAGTTTCCCATGGAAATGGATTCTGGGAAGAAATGTAGCGGCTATCTCTGGTAGCAGGCGTATCATGTGTCATGATGTAATGCTCCGCTATAATCATTCTCCACTTAGTCTCCCCCCATGCTATCCCTGCTGCTGCTGTACTGTGGTGTGTTAAATTGCATAAAAGACATGTTCATCCTCTTTGCATGAAATGAAGGCTTGACACATTGAAACTGTCCACACAATCAAATCTACCTCTTAAAGCTGGCATCAAGAGTGGTTGAAACTGCCATGTCCGTTTGTGATATTACAACAACAAAGACATTATTTCAAACAAGGAACACAGTTTTCTTTCCCTCTGACATCATTCCACATTATTGTACATGTGATAGAACAGCAGAGTATGTACAACAACATGTTTTACTACCATGCTGGATGCTTGAATTTTAGGACCCTTTGCAGTACAAAATAATATTTGAGAAATTATTGAGTTTGGCCTTTACTACTATAGCCCACAGAAACACACTGAATAACACATTCATAAATGGCAAATAACATTAAAACAAATCAGGTTTTGAAGTGTCTGTCCTATATCTAGTAGATAATATGAGAATTCACAAAATATTTTTATTTATAGTTTTTTTGGACACATATTTAACCTCGTATTTCTGTTGGCACAAAATGACCTCCATACGTGCATTACTTTGTATGGGTTACCTTCAGACGAGTCATCTTTCCACGGTGGTCATCTTAGTTGGCAGACCAAACCGTTTCGTGAGAATACAGATTTTCGGTACGTCTCATGGTCTGACAAACACAGCTGTAGCTTGGCCACCTCCCACCGCAGATGCGATAGGCCTACATAGGCAGATGTGGTGGATTGAAATATCTCTAGCCTAAACTGACATATTTTGATGGGTATTTTTTTATTATGTTACTTAGATTGACACACTATTTGAATAATGTATACGGAATTGTTAAATACTGACACTTAACAGCCAGACCAACAGCCTCATTGCTGTTATTACTCTAGTCCTTTCTGTCCTGTTCACATGGAATGAATGATTGACACTGTAAATACAAATGTGTTCCACAAGCACATTACATTATAGCAACATACTGTATCTACTGTAGACATCACTGTGCTATTGAACAGTATACTCCAGAGGTATCAAACAACATTTCCCCACAGGCTGCATTTGGGCCGTCTTCACCTAGGTCCGGAGGGCAGCACTGAAAATGTGTTATATTTCCCTGATTATCCAACTTTCATTTTTTTGTGATTCTTTGCACCCTGGAAATAGTGAAGAGACTGTATAAATGTAGGTCCAATATAATTTCTATACCGTTTCGATGTGGTTTTTGTCAAATCAATCTTAAACAAAAAACAAAATGGGCAGCATTGAATCGGATCCGGCCTGCAGGCTTTGACTTTGACACGTGGTACATGCCACGCTGCAATCACAGAGATACTATGCAGATGATGTTCAAGTACATGTGATCCCTGTAGCATGGAATGAATGCTTGAAACATTAACACTGTCAGTCACAGTACCAGTCACACTCAGTGGTTTTCTCCCTCAATTCATCTGAAGAGGATATGTTTGGGAGACGTTACTATAGCAACATCCACCCCAGGTATGTCACAAAACTGTGGGTGGAGGGTACAGAACATGAAGACAAGGGTGTACCTTTGTGTTGCATATTTGGGGGTTCAGGGTCAATGGGTTTCGGTGTCAACAACCCTCTGTTTTTTTTTAATAGTGAATTTTGAGGCAATGCTCTCTCTCTCTCTCTCTCTCTCTCTCTCTCTCTCTCTCTCTCTCTCTCTCTCTCTCTCTCTCTCTACTTACTGTCTTTGACCCCTGCCATGACAACCAAATGCAATCAGAATGCAGGCAACAACATTTGTCATAACACAGTCAGCAGTCAGCAAAGACGAGGAGTTGAAACCGATAGTTTGAATCTGTGTACGATGTACTTTACCAAACTGCCTTATAACTCAAGTTCCATATTCTCACCAATGGCAGTGTTCTCTCTCCCTCTCTCTACTGCCTGTCTTTGACCCCTGCCATGAACATATTACCAAATACCATTATAATACAATAAAAATGGCTGGGCTAAGGTCACTAACTGACCTATTGAGTGCTGCTCATCTGAAACTGCAGTTGAAAATGAAAAAGGGGAAGACCCAGATGCTGTGCTAGCTTTGATGCTAGCTCCGTTCGTCTAGCTAGCAAACATTAGCCTAGCTAAAGTAGCCAGCCTAACATTGCATGCATCGGTATCACTCGGTATAGAACTCTTTTTACACAATATCATCTTATCGCCAATCGTTTGATAGTTACACAACAACATAATAATACATTTATTAAATGTTCATGAACTTTTACTCTTTTGAAACTTTCAAAACATGTAAACATTGGAGTGCTCGTGAATATAGTTCAGTAAACATCCACAAAGAGAAAGAGAACTGGTAGTGTGTGCTGCTGAACTGTAACTGCAGACCAAAGCAATAGATCCCAGACCGATGAAAAGGGAAAGAGAGATTGAGAAATGTCCCATTTCTCTGTTTTCCTTTCAAGCCATGCTCAACACCCTTTAACACAGACAGCCCCTCTGGGGACCGTGGGCAACCAAAAGTGTATTTGGCGCTTTTGGTTGTGCTTTGTGGATTTTTTTTTCCAATCAATAAAACTCATCATGGTATATTATTGAGGGGTCAAACTGACCTGTTTCTACTTTTGAGGGGGTCATGATACCCCCATCCCCCCGCAAGTTATGCTCCTGCAGGGAGGCCGATTGTCGTCACAGTCTTTATGTTGGTGACACAGCTGACATTGAGAAGTACATCAGGGTCCTGTTCAATAAGCATCAGGGAAGGGAAGAAAATAAACTCAAACCGGGAGGGACCCATCTGTACTTGTTTAAGAAGAAATGCTCATTTATTTTTCTATAGCAAAAAATGTTTACAAAAGCTCTGTGCCTAATGAACACAACCCTGTTAAAGAAGCAACCTGTCAGATCAGGTCAGGGAGCATCCTACTCCAGATTATTGGTGGAGCGGGACAGGACCACTTAATTAGCAGCTATTCCTGGGATTCGGAAACAACCATGCCTGCAGTTACATCACTTGGACACAGCGACAACAAAAGAAAATGGTGTCTGTGGTGTTATGAAACGTTGGTCTTAGCTGACTTCAGTAGGGTTATTATGTATTTCCTTCCAGTTGGTCTTAGCTGACTTCAGTAGGGTTATTATGTATTTCCTTCCAGTTGGTCTTAGCTGACTTCAGTAGGGTTATTATGTATTTCCTTCCCGTTGGTCTTAGCTGACTTCAGTAGGGTTATTATGTATTTCCTTCCAGTTGGTCTTAGCTGACTTCAGTAGGGTTATTATGTATTTCCTTCCCGTTGGTCTTAGCTGACTTCAGTAGGGTTATTATGTATTTCCTTCCAGTTGGTCTTAGCTGACTTCAGTAGGGTTATTATGTATTTCCTTCCCGTTGGTCTTAGCTGACTTCAGTAGGGTTATTATGTATTTCCTTCCAGTTGGTCTTAGCTGACTTCAGTAGGGTTATTATGTATTTCCTTCCCGTTGGTCTTAGCTGACTTCAGTAGGGTTATTATGTATTTCCTTCCAGTTGGTCTTAGCTGACTTCAGTAGGGTTATTATGTATTTCCTTCCAGTTGGTCTTAGCTGACTTCAGTAGGGTTATTATGTATTTCCTTCCCGTTGGTCTTAGCTGACTTCAGTAGGGTTATTATGTATTTCCTTCCAGTTGGTCTTAGCTGACTTCAGTAGGGTTATTATGTATTTCCTTCCAGTTGGTCTTAGCTGACTTCAGTAGGGTTATTATGTATTTCCTTCCAGTTGGTCTTAGCTGACTTCAGTAGGGTTATTATGTATTTCCTTCCAGTTGGTCTTAGCTGACTTCAGTAGGGTTATTATGTATTTCCTTCCAGTTGGTCTTAGCTGACTTCAGTAGGGTTATTATGTATTTCCTTCCCGTTGGTCTTAGCTGACTTCAGTAGGGTTATTATGTATTTCCTTCCAGTTGGTTTTAGCTGACTTCAGTAGGGTTATTATGTATTTCCTTCCAGTTGGTCTTAGCTGACTTCAGTAGGGTTATTATGTATTTCCTTCCTGTTGGTCTTAGCTGACTTCAGTAGGGTTATTATGTATTTCCTTCCAGTTGGTCTTAGCTGACTTCAGTAGGGTTATTATGTATTTCCTTCCAGTTGGTCTTAGCTGACTTCAGTAGGGTTATTATGTATTTCCTTCCAGTTGGTCTTAGCTGACTTCAGTAGGGTTATTATGTATTTCCTTCCAGTTGGTCTTAGCTGACTTCAGTAGGGTTATTATGTATTTCCTTCCAGTTGGTCTTAGCTGACTTCAGTAGGGTTATTATGTATTTCCTTCCAGTTGGTCTTAGCTGACTTCAGTAGGGTTATTATGTATTTCCTTCCAGTTGGTCTTAGCTGACTTCAGTAGGGTTATTATGTATTTCCTTCAAGTTGGTTGGTACATGAGATACACTCTTTCAGAAAAAGGGGAACCCTTTTTGGTTCCAGGTAGAACACTTTTGGGTTCAGTGTAGAACCCTCTGGGAAAGGGTTCTACATCAAATCCTATCAATCAAATACAATTTCATTTGTCACATACTTTGTAAACAATAGGTGTAGACTAACAGTGAAATGCTTACTTATGGGCTTTTCCCAACAATGCAGAGAGAAAGAAAAAAGTAAAATAGCAAAATAGCAAAAGTAATAATAAATACACAATGAGTAATGATAATGTAATTATGTAACTAGGAACAAAGTGGAAGATAATAAACAATAGCAGCAGCATATGTGATTTAGTGCAAAAACAGTCAATGCAGATAGTCGCAGAAAGGGTAGCTATTTGGTTAAATATTGAACTAACTATTTCGCAGTCACATGGCTTGGGGGTAGAAGCTGTTCAGGGTCCTGTTAGTTCCAGACTTGGTGCATCGATACCACTTGCCGTGCGGTAGCAGAGATAACAGTCTATGATTTGGGTCACTGCAGTATTTGACCATTTGTTGTGCCTTCCTCTGACACCACCTGGTATAGAAGTCCTGAATGGCAGGGAGCTAGGCTCAGGTGATGTACTGGGCTCTACGCATTACCCTCTCTAGTGCCTTGTTGAGGGAAGGGAAGGGAAAGGTTGATGTCCTGGCACCACACTGACACTTCTCTGATCTTCCTATAGGCTGTCTCATTGTCGTCTGTGATCAGGCCCACAGCTGTCGTTTTGTCTGCAAATGTAATGATGGTGTTAGAGTTGTGCATGGCCACACAGTTGTGGGTGAACAGGGAGTACACAAGAGGTCTAAGCACGCACCCCTGAGTGGCCCCCGTGTTTATGGTGAGCGTGGCAGATGTGTTGTTGCCTACCCTCACCTCCTGGGGGCAGGCCACCAGGAAATCCATTCTCACATAGGTGTTACTTTTGTCCAGGTGGTAAAGGGCAGTGTGAAGTGCAATAGAGATTGTGTCATCTGTGGATCTGTTGGGCCGGTATGCGAATTATAGTGGGTCCAGGGTGTATGGGTTGATGGTGTTGATGTGAGCCATGACCAACCTTTCAAATCATTTAATGGTTACATATGTGAGTTCAGCAGGGCAGTAGTTATTTAGATACATTACCTTTGTGTTCTTGGGCACAGGGACTATGGTTGTTTGCATGAAACATGTAGGTATTACAGACTGGGTCAGGGAGAGGTTGGACTTGCCAGCTTGTCCTCGTAAACTCAGAGTGCGTGTCGTCCCAAACAGCTGATTCCCCCATACATGGTTCAGTGTTGCTTGCATTGAAGCCATCATAGAAGGCATTTAGCTTGTCTGGTAGGCTCGTATCACTGGGCAGCTCGCGGCTGGTTTTCCCTTTGTAATCCGTGATAGTTTGCAAGCCCTGCCACATCCGACAAGCATCAGAGATGGTGTAGTAGGATTCGATCTTAGTCATGTATTGATGCTTTGTTTGCCTGATGGTTCGTCGAAGGGCGTAACAGGATTTCTTATAACCTCCAGATTAGTGTTCCAATCCTTCAAAGCGGCAGCTATTGCCTTTAGCTCAGTGTGTAAAAAAAAATGTAGTCCTCTTTATGGAAGCTGCTTCTTTGGTCAGGTTGAAGTGAGAATGAGAACAAGAGATCCTTCACCTCCTTGTCTTCTCATCTTGACCGTCACCTTGACCTCTCCACCAACCACTCACCTCGTCTGTTGCACAGTGTGCTTTTTGTTATCTCAGTCAAAAAGAATATTCATCCCAAGACCTTGAGCCATTTTCTACATGTTCACTATATGACACGTACTGTATCAGTTTAGACCTGTGATGTGAAATGTGAATGCAAGTTGCGTTCATCAGATCATGCGTGGTAGTGTGTATATTTGGAAGACTTATCTTATTATTAATTGTTTTACCATAACAGGTCTTTCTTTTTCATCACGAGACCGAGATGTCATCTAAAACACAATGTTATTGGCTAAAACGACACCCAAAAGGGAGTTGAGGCTCCAATGGCCTCTTTCTCTCGGCCTCTCTCTCGCATGCACACACAAATACACACACACACACACACACACGCACATGCACACACACACACGCACACAGTTACAGGGTCAGTTACAATGCAATACAAGCAAGTTTCCCTGCTGACAGTGACATTTAGTTTAGTGGGCTGGCCAGCATGAGGCCTGGTCAGACATGATAATGGATACTATATAGTAACCTGTTTAAAACAATACAGACGCAGGTGATGATAGCTATTTAAAGGTAGGTTATCTTAGGAGCAGGTGATGATAGCTATTTAAAGGTAGGTTATGTTAGTAGCAGGTGATGATAGCTATTTAAAGGTAGGTTAAGATAGGAGCAGGTGATGATAGCTATTTAAAGGTAGGTTAAGTTAGGAGCAGGTGATGATAGCTATTTAAAGGTAGGTTAAGTTAGGAGCAGGGGATGATAGCTATTTAAAGGTAGGTTAAGTTAGGAGCAGGTGATGATAGCTATTTAAAGGTAGGTTAAGTTAGGAGCAGGTGATGATAGCTATTTAAAGATAGGTTAAGTTAGGAGCAGGTGATGATAGCTATTTAAAGGTAGGTTAAGATAGGAGCAGGTGATGATATCTATTTAAAGGTAGGTTATGTTAGTAGCAGGTGATGATAGCTATTTAAAGATAGGTTCTGTTAGGAGCAGGTGATGATAGCTATTTAAAGATAGGTTAAGTTAGGAGCAGGTGATGATAGCTATTTAAAGGTAGGTTAAGTTAGGAGCAGGTGATGATAGCTATTTAAAGGTAGGTTAAGTTAGGAGCAGGTGATGATAGCTATTTAAAGGTAGGTTATCTTAGGAGCAGGTGATGATAGCTATTTAAAGGTAGGTTATGTTAGTAGCAGGTGATGATAGCTATTTAAAGGTAGGTTATGTTATGAGCAGGTGATGATAGCTATTTAAAGGTATGTTAAGTTAGGAGCAGGTGATGATAGCTATTTAAAGATAGGTTAAGTTAGGAGCAGGTGATGATAGCTATTTAAAGGTAGGTTAAGTTAGGAGCAGGTGATGATAGCTATTTAAAGGTAGGTTAGGTTAGGAGCAGGTGATGATAGCTATTTAAAGGTAGGTTAAGTTAGGAGCAGGTGATGATAGCTATTTAAAGGTAGGTTAAGTTAGGAGCAGGTGATGATATCTATTTAAAGGTAGGTTATGTTAGTAGCAGGTGAGGATAGCTATTTAAAGATAGGTTCTATTAGGAGCAGGTGATGATAGCTATTTAAAGATAGGTTAAGTTAGGAGCAGGTGATGATAGCTATTTAAAGGTAGGTTAAGATAGGAGCAGGTGATGATAGCTATTTAAAGGTAGGTTATGTTAGGAGCAGGTGATGATAGCTATTTAAAGGTAGGTTAAGTTAGGAGCAGGTGATGATAGCTATTTAAAGGTAGGTTAAGTTAGGAGCAGGTGATGATAGCTATTTAAAGGTAGGTTAAGTTAGGAGCAGGTGATGATAGCTATTTAAAGGTAGGTTAAGTTAGGAGCAGGTGATGATAGCTATTTAAAGGTAGGTTCAGTTAGGAGCAGGTGATGATAGCTATTTAAAGGTAGGTTATCTTAGGAGCAGGTGATGATAGCTATTTAAAGATAGGTTAAGTTAGGAGCAGGTGATGATAGCTATTTAAAGATAGGTTAAGTTAGGAGCAGGTGATGATAGCTATTTAAAGGTAGGTTATCTTAGGAGCAGGTGATGATAGCTATTTAAAGATAGGTTAAGTTAGGAGCAGGTGATGATAGCTATTTAAAGGTAGGTTATCTTAGGAGCAGGTGATGATAGCTATTTAAAGGTAGGTTATCTTAGGAGCAGGTGATGATAGCTATTTAAAGGTAGGTTATGTTAGGAGCAGGTGATGATAGCTATTTAAAGGTAGGTTAAGTTAGGAGCAGGTGATGATAGCTATTTAAAGATAGGTTAAGTTAGGAGCAGGTGATGATAGCTATTTAAAGGTAGGTAATCTTAGGAGCAGGTGATGATAGCTATTTAAAGATAGGTTAAGTTAGGAGCAGGTTATGATAGCTATTTAAAGGTAGGTTATCTTAGGAGCAGGTGATGATATCTATTTAAAGGTAGGTTTTCTTAGGAGCAGGTGATGATAGCTATTTAAAGATAGGTTAAGTTAGGAGCAGGTGATGATAGCTATTTAAAGGTAGGTTATGTTAGGAGCAGGTGATGATAGCTATTTAAAGGTAGGTTAAGTTAGGAGCAGGTGATGATATCTATTTAAAGGTAGGTTATGTTAGTAGCAGGTGAGGATAGCTATTTAAAGATAGGTTCTGTTAGGAGCAGGTGATGATAGCTATTTAAAGATAGGTTAAGTTAGGAGCAGGTGATGATAGCTATTTAAAGGTAGGTTATCTTAGGAGCAGGTGATGATAGCTATTTAAAGGTAGGTTATGTTAGTAGCAGGTGATGATAGCTATTTAAAGGTAGGTTATGTTATGAGCAGGTGATGATAGCTATTTAAAGGTATGTTAAGTTAGGAGCAGGTGATGATAGCTATTTAAAGATAGGTTTTCTTAGGAGCAGGTGATGATAGCTATTTAAAGGTAGGTTTTCTTAGGAGCAGGTGATGATAGCTATTTAAAGGTAGGTTATCTTAGGAGCAGGTGATGATAGCTATTTAAAGATAGGTTAAGTTAGGAGCAGGTGATGATAGCTATTTAAAGGTAGGTTATCTTAGGAGCAGGTGATGATAGCTATTTAAAGGTAGGTTATGTTAGGAGCAGGTGATGATAGCTATTTAAAGGTAGGTTAAGTTAGGAGCAGGTGATGATAGCTATTTAAAGATAGGTTAAGTTAGGAGCAGGTGATGATAGCTATTTAAAGGTAGGTTAAGTTAGGAGCAGGTGATGATAGCTATTTAAAGGTAGGTTAAGTTAGGAGCAGGTGATGATAGCTATTTAAAGGTAGGTTATCTTAGGAGCAGGTGATGATAGCTATTTAAAGGTAGGTTATGTTAGTAGCAGGTGATGATAGCTATTTAAAGGTAGGTTATGTTATGAGCAGGTGATGATAGCTATTTAAAGGTATGTTAAGTTAGGAGCAGGTGATGATAGCTATTTAAAGATAGGTTAAGTTAGGAGCAGGTGATGATAGCTATTTAAAGGTAGGTTAAGTTAGGAGCAGGTGATGATAGCTATTTAAAGGTAGGTTAGGTTAGGAGCAGGTGATGATAGCTATTTAAAGGTAGGTTAAGTTAGGAGCAGGTGATGATAGCTATTTAAAGGTAGGTTAAGTTAGGAGCAGGTGATGATATCTATTTAAAGGTAGGTTATGTTAGTAGCAGGTGAGGATAGCTATTTAAAGATAGGTTCTATTAGGAGCAGGTGATGATAGCTATTTAAAGATAGGTTAAGTTAGGAGCAGGTGATGATAGCTATTTAAAGGTAGGTTAAGATAGGAGCAGGTGATGATAGCTATTTAAAGGTAGGTTATGTTAGGAGCAGGTGATGATAGCTATTTAAAGGTAGGTTAAGTTAGGAGCAGGTGATGATAGCTATTTAAAGGTAGGTTAAGTTAGGAGCAGGTGATGATAGCTATTTAAAGGTAGGTTAAGTTAGGAGCAGGTGATGATAGCTATTTAAAGGTAGGTTAAGTTAGGAGCAGGTGATGATAGCTATTTAAAGGTAGGTTCAGTTAGGAGCAGGTGATGATAGCTATTTAAAGGTAGGTTATCTTAGGAGCAGGTGATGATAGCTATTTAAAGATAGGTTAAGTTAGGAGCAGGTGATGATAGCTATTTAAAGATAGGTTAAGTTAGGAGCAGGTGATGATAGCTATTTAAAGGTAGGTTATCTTAGGAGCAGGTGATGATAGCTATTTAAAGATAGGTTAAGTTAGGAGCAGGTGATGATAGCTATTTAAAGGTAGGTTATCTTAGGAGCAGGTGATGATAGCTATTTAAAGGTAGGTTATCTTAGGAGCAGGTGATGATAGCTATTTAAAGGTAGGTTATGTTAGGAGCAGGTGATGATAGCTATTTAAAGGTAGGTTAAGTTAGGAGCAGGTGATGATAGCTATTTAAAGATAGGTTAAGTTAGGAGCAGGTGATGATAGCTATTTAAAGGTAGGTAATCTTAGGAGCAGGTGATGATAGCTATTTAAAGATAGGTTAAGTTAGGAGCAGGTTATGATAGCTATTTAAAGGTAGGTTATCTTAGGAGCAGGTGATGATATCTATTTAAAGGTAGGTTTTCTTAGGAGCAGGTGATGATAGCTATTTAAAGATAGGTTAAGTTAGGAGCAGGTGATGATAGCTATTTAAAGGTAGGTTATGTTAGGAGCAGGTGATGATAGCTATTTAAAGGTAGGTTAAGTTAGGAGCAGGTGATGATATCTATTTAAAGGTAGGTTATGTTAGTAGCAGGTGAGGATAGCTATTTAAAGATAGGTTCTGTTAGGAGCAGGTGATGATAGCTATTTAAAGATAGGTTAAGTTAGGAGCAGGTGATGATAGCTATTTAAAGGTAGGTTAAGTTACGAGCAGGTGATGATAGCTATTTAAAGGTAGGTTAAGTTAGGAGCAGGTGATGATAGCTATTTAAAGGTAGGTTATGTTAGGAGCAGGTGATGATAGCTATTTAAAGGTAGGTTAAGTTAGGAGCAGGTGATGATAGCTATTTAAAGGTAGGTTATCTTATGAGCAGGTGATGATAGCTATTTAAAGGTAGGTTATGTTAGGAGCAGGTGATGATAGCTATTTAAAGGTAGGTTAAGTTAGGAGCAGGTGATGATAGCTATTTAAAGGTAGGTTATGTTAGGAGCAGGTGATGATAGCTATTTAAAGGTAGGTTATCTTAGGAGCAGGTGATGATAGCTATTTAAAGGTAGGTTAAGTTACGAGCAGGTGATGATAGCTATTTAAAGGTAGGTTAAGTTAGGAGCAGGTGATGATAGCTATTTAAAGGTAGGTTATGTTAGGAGCAGGTGATGATAGCTATTTAAAGGTAGGTTAAGTTAGGAGCAGGTGATGATAGCTATTTAAAGGTAGGTTATCTTAGGAGCAGGTGATGATATCTATTTAAAGGTAGGTTTTCTTAGGAGCAGGTGATGATAGCTATTTAAAGATAGGTTAAGTTAGGAGCAGGTGATGATAGCTATTTAAAGGTAGGTTATGTTAGGAGCAGGTGATGATAGCTATTTAAAGGTAGGTTATCTTAGGAGCAGGTGATGATAGCTATTTAAAGGTAGGTTAAGTTAGGAGCAGGTGATGATAGCTATTTAAAGGTAGGTTAAGTTAGGAGCAGGTGATGATAGCTATTTAAAGATAGGTTAAGTTAGGAGCAGGTGATGATAGCTATTTAAAGATAGGTTAAGTTAGGAGCAGGTGATGATAGCTATTTAAAGGTAGGTTAAGTTAGGAGCAGGTGATGATAGCTATTTAAAGGTAGGTTAAGTTAGGAGCAGGTGATGATAGCTATTTAAAGGTAGGTTAAGTTAGGAGCAGGTGATGATAGCTATTTAAAGGTAGGTTCAGTTAGGAGCAGGTGATGATAGCTATTTAAAGGTAGGTTATCTTAGGAGCAGGTGATGATAGCTATTTAAAGGTAGGTTAAGTTAGGAGCAGGTGATGATAGCTATTTAAAGATAGGTTAAGTTAGGAGCAGGTGATGATAGCTATTTAAAGGTAGGTTATCTTAGGAGCAGGTGATGATAGCTATTTAAAGATAGGTTAAGTTAGGAGCAGGTGATGATAGCTATTTAAAGGTAGGTTATCTTAGGAGCAGGTGATGATAGCTATTTAAAGGTAGGTTATCTTAGGAGCAGGTGATGATAGCTATTTAAAGGTAGGTTATGTTAGGAGCAGGTGATGATAGCTATTTAAAGGTAGGTTAAGTTAGGAGCAGGTGATGATAGCTATTTAAAGATAGGTTAAGTTAGGAGCAGGTGATGATAGCTATTTAAAGGTAGGTAATCTTAGGAGCAGGTGATGATAGCTATTTAAAGATAGGTTAAGTTAGGAGCAGGTTATGATAGCTATTTAAAGGTAGGTTATCTTAGGAGCAGGTGATGATATCTATTTAAAGGTAGGTTTTCTTAGGAGCAGGTGATGATAGCTATTTAAAGATAGGTTAAGTTAGGAGCAGGTGATGATAGCTATTTAAAGGTAGGTTATGTTAGGAGCAGGTGATGATAGCTATTTAAAGGTAGGTTAAGTTAGGAGCAGGTGATGATATCTATTTAAAGGTAGGTTATGTTAGTAGCAGGTGAGGATAGCTATTTAAAGATAGGTTCTGTTAGGAGCAGGTGATGATAGCTATTTAAAGATAGGTTAAGTTAGGAGCAGGTGATGATAGCTATTTAAAGGTAGGTTAAGTTACGAGCAGGTGATGATAGGTATTTAAAGGTAGGTTAAGTTAGGAGCAGGTGATGATAGCTATTTAAAGGTAGGTTATGTTAGGAGCAGGTGATGATAGCTATTTAAAGGTAGGTTAAGTTAGGAGCAGGTGATGATAGCTATTTAAAGGTAGGTTATCTTAGGAGCAGGTGATGATAGCTATTTAAAGGTAGGTTAAGTTAGGAGCAGGTGATGATAGCTATTTAAAGATAGGTTAAGTTAGGAGCAGGTGATGATAGCTATTTAAAGGTAGGTTATCTTAGGAGCAGGTGATGATAGCTATTTAAAGATAGGTTAAGTTAGGAGCAGGTGATGATAGCTATTTAAAGGTAGGTTATCTTAGGAGCAGGTGATGATAGCTATTTAAAGGTAGGTTATGTTAGGAGCAGGTGATGATAGCTATTTAAAGGTAGGTTATCTTAGGAGCAGGTGATAGCTATTTAAAGATAGGTTAAGTTAGGAGCAGGTGATGATAGCTATTTAAAGGTAGGTTATGTTAGGAGCAGGTGATGATAGCTATTTAAAGGTAGGTTAAGTTAGGAGCAGGTGATGATAGCTATTTAAAGATAGGTTAAGTTAGGAGCAGGTGATGATAGCTATTTAAAGGTAGGTTTTCTTAGGAGCAGGTGATGATAGCTATTTAAAGATAGGTTAAGTTAGGAGCAGGTGATGATAGCTATTTAAAGGTAGGTTATCTTAGGAGCAGGTGATGATATCTATTTAAAGGTAGGTTTTCTTAGGAGCAGGTGATGATAGCTATTTAAAGGTAGGTTATGTTAGGAGCAGGTGATGATAGCTATTTAAAGGTAGGTTATCTTAGGAGCAGGTGATGATAGCTATTTAAAGGTAGGTTAAGTTAGGAGCAGGTGATGATAGCTATTTAAAGGTAGGTTATCTTAGGAGCAGGTGATTGCTATTTAAAGATAGGTTAAGTTAGGAGCAGGTGATGATAGCTATTTAAAGGTAGGTTATCTTAGGAGCAGGTGATGATAGCTATTTAAAGGTAGGTTATGTTAGGAGCAGGTGATGATAGCTATTTAAAGGTAGGTTAAGTTAGGAGCAGGTGATGATAGCTATTTAAAGATAGGTTAAGTTAGGAGCAGGTGATGATAGCTATTTAAAGGTAGGTTATCTTAGGAGCAGGTGATGATAGCTATTTAAAGATAGGTTAAGTTAGGAGCAGGTGATGATAGCTATTTAAAGGTAGGTTATCTTAGGAGCAGGTGATGATATCAATTTAAAGGTAGGTTTTCTTAGGAGCAGGTGATGATAGCTATTTAAAGATAGGTTAAGTTAGGAGCAGGTGATGATAGCTATTTAAAGGTAGGTTATCTTAGGAGCAGGTGATGATAGCTATTTAAAGGTAGGTTAAGTTAGGAGCAGGTGATGATAGCTATTTAAAGGTAGGTTAAGTTAGGAGCAGGTGATGATAGCTATTTAAAGATAGGTTAAGTTAGGAGCAGGTGATGATAGCTATTTAAAGATAGGTTAAGTTAGGAGCAGGTGATGATAGCTATTTAAAGGTAGGTTAAGTTAGGAGCAGGTGATGATAGCTATTTAAAGGTAGGTTAAGTTAGGAGCAGGTGATGATAGCTATTTAAAGGTAGGTTAAGTTAGGAGCAGGTGATGATAGCTATTTAAAGGTAGGTTCAGTTAGGAGCAGGTGATGATAGCTATTTAAAGGTAGGTTATCTTAGGAGCAGGTGATGATAGCTATTTAAAGGTAGGTTAAGTTAGGAGCAGGTGATGATAGCTATTTAAAGATAGGTTAAGTTAGGAGCAGGTGATGATAGCTATTTAAAGGTAGGTTATCTTAGGAGCAGGTGATGATAGCTATTTAAAGGTAGGTTTTCTTAGGAGCAGGTGATGATAGCTATTTAAAGGTAGGCTAAGTTAGGAGCAGGTGATGATAGCTATTTAAAGGTAGGTTAAGTTAGGAGCAGGTGATGATAGCTATTTAAAGGTAGGTTAAGTTAGGAGCAGGTGATGATAGCTATTTAAAGGTAGGTTAAGTTAGGAGCAGGTGATGATAGCTATTTAAAGGTAGGTTAAGTTAGGAGCAGGTGATGATAGCTATTTAAAGGTAGGTTAAGATAGGAGCAGGTGATGATATCTATTTAAAGGTAGGTTAAGTTAGGAGCAGGTGATGATAGCTATTTAAAGGTAGGTTCAGTTAGGAGCAGGTGATGATAGCTATTTAAAGGTAGGTTATCTTAGGAGCAGGTGATGATAGCTATTTAAAGGTAGGTTATGTTAGGAGCAGGTGATGATAGCTATTTAAAGGTAGGTTATCTTAGGAGCAGGTGATGATAGCTATTTAAAGATAGGTTAAGTTAGGAGCAGGTGATGATAGCTATTTAAAGGTAGGTTATCTTAGGAGCAGGTGATGATAGCTATTTAAAGGTAGGTTATGTTAGGAGCAGGTGATGATAGCTATTTAAAGGTAGGTTAAGTTAGGAGCAGGTGATGATAGCTATTTAAAGATAGGTTAAGTTAGGAGCAGGTGATGATAGCTATTTAAAGGTAGGTTATCTTAGGAGCAGGTGATGATAGCTATTTAAAGGTAGGTTATCTTAGGAGCAGGTGATGATATCTATTTAAAGGTAGGTTTTCTTAGGAGCAGGTGATGATAGCTATTTAAAGATAGGTTAAGTTAGGAGCAGGTGATGATAGCTATTTAAAGGTAGGTTATGTTAGGAGCAGGTGATGATAGCTATTTAAAGGTAGGTTATCTTAGGAGCAGGTGATGATAGCTATTTAAAGATAGGTTAAGTTAGGAGCAGGTGATGATAGCTATTTAAAGGTAGGTTATCTTAGGAGCAGGTGATGATATTTATTTAAAGGTAGGTTTTCTTAGGAGCAGGTGATGATAGCTATTTAAAGATAGGTTAAGTTAGGAGCAGGTGATGATAGCTATTTAAAGGTAGGTTATGATAGGAGCAGGTGATGATAGCTATTTAAAGGTAGGTTATCTTAGGAGCAGGTGATGATAGCTATTTAAAGGTAGGTTAAGTTAGGAGCAGGTGATGATAGCTATTTAAAGGTAGGTTATCTTAGGAGCAGGTGATAGCTATTTAAAGATAGGTTAAGTTAGGAGCAGGTGATGATAGCTATTTAAAGGTAGGTTATCTTAGGAGCAGGTGATGATAGCTATTTAAAGGTAGGTTATGTTAGGAGCAGGTGATGATAGCTATTTAAAGGTAGGTTAAGTTAGGAGCAGGTGATGATAGCTATTTAAAGATAGGTTAAGTTAGGAGCAGGTGATGATAGCTATTTAAAGGTAGGTTATCTTAGGAGCAGGTGATGATAGCTATTTAAAGATAGGTTAAGTTAGGAGCAGGTGATGATAGCTATTTAAAGGTAGGTTATCTTAGGAGCAGGTGATGATATCTATTTAAAGGTAGGTTTTCTTAGGAGCAGGTGATGATAGCTATTTAAAGATAGGTTAAGTTAGGAGCAGGTGATGATAGCTATTTAAAGGTAGGTTATGTTAGGAGCAGGTGATGATAGCTATTTAAAGGTAGGTTATCTTAGGAGCAGGTGATGATAGCTATTTAAAGGTAGGTTAAGTTAGGAGCAGGTGATGATAGCTATTTAAAGGTAGGTTAAGTTAGGAGCAGGTGATGATAGCTATTTAAAGGTAGGTTAAGTTAGGAGCAGGTGATGATAGCTATTTAAAGATAGGTTAAGTTAGGAGCAGGTGATGATAGCTATTTAAAGATAGGTTAAGTTAGGAGCAGGTGATGATAGCTATTTAAAGGTAGGTTAAGTTAGGAGCAGGTGATGATAGCTATTTAAAGGTAGGTTAAGTTAGGAGCAGGTGATGATAGCTATTTAAAGGTAGGTTAAGTTAGGAGCAGGTGATGATAGCTATTTAAAGGTAGGTTCAGTTAGGAGCAGGTGATGATAGCTATTTAAAGGTAGGTTATCTTAGGAGCAGGTGATGATAGCTATTTAAAGGTAGGTTAAGTTAGGAGCAGGTGATGATAGCTATTTAAAGATAGGTTAAGTTAGGAGCAGGTGATGATAGCTATTTAAAGGTAGGTTATCTTAGGAGCAGGTGATGATAGCTATTTAAAGATAGGTTAAGTTAGGAGCAGGTGATGATAGCTATTTAAAGGTAGGTTATCTTAGGAGCAGGTGATGATAGCTATTTAAAGGTAGGTTATGTTAGGAGCAGGTGATGATAGCTATTTAAAGGTAGGTTATCTTAGGAGCAGGTGATGATAGCTATTTAAAGATAGGTTAAGTTAGGAGCAGGTGATGATAGCTATTTAAAGGTAGGTTATCTTAGGAGCAGGTGATGATAGCTATTTAAAGGTAGGTTATGTTAGGAGCAGGTGATGATAGCTATTTAAAGGTAGGTTAAGTTAGGAGCAGGTGATGATAGCTATTTAAAGATAGGTTAAGTTAGGAGCAGGTGATGATAGCTATTTAAAGGTAGGTTAAGTTAGGAGCAGGTGATGATAGCTATTTAAAGGTAGGTTAAGTTAGGAGCAGGTGATGATATCTATTTAAAGGTAGGTTTTCTTAGGAGCAGGTGATGATAGCTATTTAAAGGTAGGCTAAGTTAGGAGCAGGTGATGATAGCTATTTAAAGGTAGGTTAAGTTAGGAGCAGGTGATGATAGCTATTTAAAGGTAGGTTAAGTTAGGAGCAGGTGATGATAGCTATTTAAAGGTAGGTTATGTTAGGAGCAGGTGATGATAGCTATTTAAAGGTAGGTTAAGTTAGGAGCAGGTGATGATAGCTATTTAAAGGTAGGTTATCTTAGGAGCAGGTGATGATAGCTATTTAAAGGTAGGTTAAGTTAGGAGCAGGTGATGATAGCTATTTAAAGATAGGTTAAGTTAGGAGCAGGTGATGATAGCTATTTAAAGGTAGGTTATCTTAGGAGCAGGTGATGATAGCTATTTAAAGATAGGTTAAGTTAGGAGCAGGTGATGATAGCTATTTAAAGGTAGGTTATCTTAGGAGCAGGTGATGATAGCTATTTAAAGGTAGGTTATGTTAGGAGCAGGTGATGATAGCTATTTAAAGGTAGGTTATCTTAGGAGCAGGTGATAGCTATTTAAAGATAGGTTAAGTTAGGAGCAGGTGATGATAGCTATTTAAAGGTAGGTTAAGTTAGGAGCAGGTGATGATAGCTATTTAAAGGTAGGTTAAGTTAGGAGCAGGTGATGATAGCTATTTAAAGGTAGGTTAAGTTAGGAGCAGGTGATGATAGCTATTTAAAGGTAGGTAATCTTAGGAGCAGGTGATGATAGCTATTTAAAGATAGGTTAAGTTAGGAGCAGGTTATGATAGCTATTTAAAGGTAGGTTATCTTAGGAGCAGGTGATGATATCTATTTAAAGGTCGGTTTTCTTAGGAGCAGGTGATGATAGCTATTTAAAGATAGGTTAAGTTAGGAGCAGGTGATGATAGCTATTTAAAGGTAGGTTATGTTAGGAGCAGGTGATGATAGCTATTTAAAGGTAGGTTAAGTTAGGAGCAGGTGATGATATCTATTTAAAGGTAGGTTATGTTAGTAGCAGGTGAGGATAGCTATTTAAAGATAGGTTCTGTTAGGAGCAGGTGATGATAGCTATTTAAAGATAGGTTAAGTTAGGAGCAGGTGATGATAGCTATTTAAAGGTAGGTTAAGTTACGAGCAGGTGATGATAGCTATTTAAAGGTAGGTTAAGTTAGGAGCAGGTGATGATAGCTATTTAAAGGTAGGTTATGTTAGGAGCAGGTGATGATAGCTATTTAAAGGTAGGTTAAGTTAGGAGCAGGTGATGATAGCTATTTAAAGGTAGGTTATCTTAGGAGCAGGTGATGATAGCTATTTAAAGGTAGGTTATGTTAGGAGCAGGTGATGATAGCTATTTAAAGGTAGGTTAAGTTAGGAGCAGGTGATGATAGCTATTTAAAGGTAGGTTATGTTAGGAGCAGGTGATGATAGCTATTTAAAGGTAGGTTATCTTAGGAGCAGGTGATGATAGCTATTTAAAGGTAGGTTAAGTTACGAGCAGGTGATGATAGCTATTTAAAGGTAGGTTAAGTTAGGAGCAGGTGATGATAGCTATTTAAAGGTAGGTTATGTTAGGAGCAGGTGATGATAGCTATTTAAAGGTAGGTTAAGTTAGGAGCAGGTGATGATAGCTATTTAAAGGTAGGTTATCTTAGGAGCAGGTGATGATATCTATTTAAAGGTAGGTTTTCTTAGGAGCAGGTGATGATAGCTATTTAAAGATAGGTTAAGTTAGGAGCAGGTGATGATAGCTATTTAAAGGTAGGTTATGTTAGGAGCAGGTGATGATAGCTATTTAAAGGTAGGTTATCTTAGGAGCAGGTGATGATAGCTATTTAAAGGTAGGTTAAGTTAGGAGCAGGTGATGATAGCTATTTAAAGGTAGGTTAAGTTAGGAGCAGGTGATGATAGCTATTTAAAGATAGGTTAAGTTAGGAGCAGGTGATGATAGCTATTTAAAGATAGGTTAAGTTAGGAGCAGGTGATGATAGCTATTTAAAGGTAGGTTAAGTTAGGAGCAGGTGATGATAGCTATTTAAAGGTAGGTTAAGTTAGGAGCAGGTGATGATAGCTATTTAAAGGTAGGTTAAGTTAGGAGCAGGTGATGATAGCTATTTAAAGGTAGGTTCAGTTAGGAGCAGGTGATGATAGCTATTTAAAGGTAGGTTAAGTTAGGAGCAGGTGATGATATCTATTTAAAGGTAGGTTATGTTAGTAGCAGGTGAGGATAGCTATTTAAAGATAGGTTAAGTTAGGAGCAGGTGATGATAGCTATTTAAAGGTAGGTTATCTTAGGAGCAGGTGATGATAGCTATTTAAAGGTAGGTTATCTTAGGAGCAGGTGATGATAGCTATTTAAAGGTAGGTTATGTTAGGAGCAGGTGATGATAGCTATTTAAAGGTAGGTTAAGTTAGGAGCAGGTGATGATAGCTATTTAAAGATAGGTTAAGTTAGGAGCAGGTGATGATAGCTATTTAAAGGTAGGTAATCTTAGGAGCAGGTGATGATAGCTATTTAAAGATAGGTTAAGTTAGGAGCAGGTTATGATAGCTATTTAAAGGTAGGTTATCTTAGGAGCAGGTGATGATATCTATTTAAAGGTAGGTTTTCTTAGGAGCAGGTGATGATAGCTATTTAAAGATAGGTTAAGTTAGGAGCAGGTGATGATAGCTATTTAAAGGTAGGTTATGTTAGGAGCAGGTGATGATAGCTATTTAAAGGTAGGTTAAGTTAGGAGCAGGTGATGATATCTATTTAAAGGTAGGTTATGTTAGTAGCAGGTGAGGATAGCTATTTAAAGATAGGTTCTGTTAGGAGCAGGTGATGATAGCTATTTAAAGATAGGTTAAGTTAGGAGCAGGTGATGATAGCTATTTAAAGGTAGGTTAAGTTACGAGCAGGTGATGATAGCTATTTAAAGGTAGGTTAAGTTAGGAGCAGGTGATGATAGCTATTTAAAGGTAGGTTATGTTAGGAGCAGGTGATGATAGCTATTTAAAGGTAGGTTAAGTTAGGAGCAGGTGATGATAGCTATTTAAAGGTAGGTTATCTTAGGAGCAGGTGATGATAGCTATTTAAAGGTAGGTTAAGTTAGGAGCAGGTGATGATAGCTATTTAAAGATAGGTTAAGTTAGGAGCAGGTGATGATAGCTATTTAAAGGTAGGTTATCTTAGGAGCAGGTGATGATAGCTATTTAAAGATAGGTTAAGTTAGGAGCAGGTGATGATAGCTATTTAAAGGTAGGTTATCTTAGGAGCAGGTGATGATAGCTATTTAAAGGTAGGTTATGTTAGGAGCAGGTGATGATAGCTATTTAAAGGTAGGTTATCTTAGGAGCAGGTGATAGCTATTTAAAGATAGGTTAAGTTAGGAGCAGGTGATGATAGCTATTTAAAGGTAGGTTATCTTAGGAGCAGGTGATGATAGCTATTTAAAGGTAGGTTATGTTAGGAGCAGGTGATGATAGCTATTTAAAGGTAGGTTAAGTTAGGAGCAGGTGATGATAGCTATTTAAAGATAGGTTAAGTTAGGAGCAGGTGATGATAGCTATTTAAAGGTAGGTTTTCTTAGGAGCAGGTGATGATAGCTATTTAAAGATAGGTTAAGTTAGGAGCAGGTGATGATAGCTATTTAAAGGTAGGTTATCTTAGGAGCAGGTGATGATATCTATTTAAAGGTAGGTTTTCTTAGGAGCAGGTGATGATAGCTATTTAAAGGTAGGTTATGTTAGGAGCAGGTGATGATAGCTATTTAAAGGTAGGTTATCTTAGGAGCAGGTGATGATAGCTATTTAAAGGTAGGTTAAGTTAGGAGCAGGTGATGATAGCTATTTAAAGGTAGGTTATCTTAGGAGCAGGTGATTGCTATTTAAAGATAGGTTAAGTTAGGAGCAGGTGATGATAGCTATTTAAAGGTAGGTTATCTTAGGAGCAGGTGATGATAGCTATTTAAAGGTAGGTTATGTTAGGAGCAGGTGATGATAGCTATTTAAAGGTAGGTTAAGTTAGGAGCAGGTGATGATAGCTATTTAAAGATAGGTTAAGTTAGGAGCAGGTGATGATAGCTATTTAAAGGTAGGTTATCTTAGGAGCAGGTGATGATAGCTATTTAAAGATAGGTTAAGTTAGGAGCAGGTGATGATAGCTATTTAAAGGTAGGTTATCTTAGGAGCAGGTGATGATATCAATTTAAAGGTAGGTTTTCTTAGGAGCAGGTGATGATAGCTATTTAAAGATAGGTTAAGTTAGGAGCAGGTGATGATAGCTATTTAAAGGTAGGTTATGTTAGGAGCAGGTGATGATAGCTATTTAAAGGTAGGTTATCTTAGGAGCAGGTGATGATAGCTATTTAAAGGTAGGTTAAGTTAGGAGCAGGTGATGATAGCTATTTAAAGGTAGGTTAAGTTAGGAGCAGGTGATGATAGCTATTTAAAGATAGGTTAAGTTAGGAGCAGGTGATGATAGCTATTTAAAGATAGGTTAAGTTAGGAGCAGGTGATGATAGCTATTTAAAGGTAGGTTAAGTTAGGAGCAGGTGATGATAGCTATTTAAAGGTAGGTTAAGTTAGGAGCAGGTGATGATAGCTATTTAAAGGTAGGTTAAGTTAGGAGCAGGTGATGATAGCTATTTAAAGGTAGGTTCAGTTAGGAGCAGGTGATGATAGCTATTTAAAGGTAGGTTATCTTAGGAGCAGGTGATGATAGCTATTTAAAGGTAGGTTAAGTTAGGAGCAGGTGATGATAGCTATTTAAAGATAGGTTAAGTTAGGAGCAGGTGATGATAGCTATTTAAAGGTAGGTTATCTTAGGAGCAGGTGATGATAGCTATTTAAAGGTAGGTTTTCTTAGGAGCAGGTGATGATAGCTATTTAAAGGTAGGCTAAGTTAGGAGCAGGTGATGATAGCTATTTAAAGGTAGGTTAAGTTAGGAGCAGGTGATGATAGCTATTTAAAGGTAGGTTAAGTTAGGAGCAGGTGATGATAGCTATTTAAAGGTAGGTTAAGTTAGGAGCAGGTGATGATAGCTATTTAAAGGTAGGTTAAGTTAGGAGCAGGTGATGATAGCTATTTAAAGGTAGGTTAAGATAGGAGCAGGTGATGATAGCTATTTAAAGGTAGGTTCAGTTAGGAGCAGGTGATGATAGCTATTTAAAGGTAGGTTATCTTAGGAGCAGGTGATGATAGCTATTTAAAGGTAGGTTATGTTAGGAGCAGGTGATGATAGCTATTTAAAGGTAGGTTATCTTAGGAGCAGGTGATGATAGCTATTTAAAGATAGGTTAAGTTAGGAGCAGGTGATGATAGCTATTTAAAGGTAGGTTATCTTAGGAGCAGGTGATGATAGCTATTTAAAGGTAGGTTATGTTAGGAGCAGGTGATGATAGCTATTTAAAGGTAGGTTAAGTTAGGAGCAGGTGATGATAGCTATTTAAAGATAGGTTAAGTTAGGAGCAGGTGATGATAGCTATTTAAAGGTAGGTTATCTTAGGAGCAGGTGATGATAGCTATTTAAAGGTAGGTTATCTTAGGAGCAGGTGATGATATCTATTTAAAGGTAGGTTTTCTTAGGAGCAGGTGATGATAGCTATTTAAAGATAGGTTAAGTTAGGAGCAGGTGATGATAGCTATTTAAAGGTAGGTTATGTTAGGAGCAGGTGATGATAGCTATTTAAAGGTAGGTTATCTTAGGAGCAGGTGATGATAGCTATTTAAAGATAGGTTAAGTTAGGAGCAGGTGATGATAGCTATTTAAAGGTAGGTTATCTTAGGAGCAGGTGATGATATTTATTTAAAGGTAGGTTTTCTTAGGAGCAGGTGATGATAGCTATTTAAAGATAGGTTAAGTTAGGAGCAGGTGATGATAGCTATTTAAAGGTAGGTTATGATAGGAGCAGGTGATGATAGCTATTTAAAGGTAGGTTATCTTAGGAGCAGGTGATGATAGCTATTTAAAGGTAGGTTAAGTTAGGAGCAGGTGATGATAGCTATTTAAAGGTAGGTTATCTTAGGAGCAGGTGATAGCTATTTAAAGATAGGTTAAGTTAGGAGCAGGTGATGATAGCTATTTAAAGGTAGGTTATCTTAGGAGCAGGTGATGATAGCTATTTAAAGGTAGGTTATGTTAGGAGCAGGTGATGATAGCTATTTAAAGGTAGGTTAAGTTAGGAGCAGGTGATGATAGCTATTTAAAGATAGGTTAAGTTAGGAGCAGGTGATGATAGCTATTTAAAGGTAGGTTATCTTAGGAGCAGGTGATGATAGCTATTTAAAGATAGGTTAAGTTAGGAGCAGGTGATGATAGCTATTTAAAGGTAGGTTATCTTAGGAGCAGGTGATGATATCTATTTAAAGGTAGGTTTTCTTAGGAGCAGGTGATGATAGCTATTTAAAGATAGGTTAAGTTAGGAGCAGGTGATGATAGCTATTTAAAGGTAGGTTATGTTAGGAGCAGGTGATGATAGCTATTTAAAGGTAGGTTATCTTAGGAGCAGGTGATGATAGCTATTTAAAGGTAGGTTAAGTTAGGAGCAGGTGATGATAGCTATTTAAAGGTAGGTTAAGTTAGGAGCAGGTGATGATAGCTATTTAAAGGTAGGTTAAGTTAGGAGCAGGTGATGATAGCTATTTAAAGATAGGTTAAGTTAGGAGCAGGTGATGATAGCTATTTAAAGATAGGTTAAGTTAGGAGCAGGTGATGATAGCTATTTAAAGGTAGGTTAAGTTAGGAGCAGGTGATGATAGCTATTTAAAGGTAGGTTAAGTTAGGAGCAGGTGATGATAGCTATTTAAAGGTAGGTTAAGTTAGGAGCAGGTGATGATAGCTATTTAAAGGTAGGTTCAGTTAGGAGCAGGTGATGATAGCTATTTAAAGGTAGGTTATCTTAGGAGCAGGTGATGATAGCTATTTAAAGGTAGGTTAAGTTAGGAGCAGGTGATGATAGCTATTTAAAGATAGGTTAAGTTAGGAGCAGGTGATGATAGCTATTTAAAGGTAGGTTATCTTAGGAGCAGGTGATGATAGCTATTTAAAGATAGGTTAAGTTAGGAGCAGGTGATGATAGCTATTTAAAGGTAGGTTATCTTAGGAGCAGGTGATGATAGCTATTTAAAGGTAGGTTATGTTAGGAGCAGGTGATGATAGCTATTTAAAGGTAGGTTATCTTAGGAGCAGGTGATGATAGCTATTTAAAGATAGGTTAAGTTAGGAGCAGGTGATGATAGCTATTTAAAGGTAGGTTATCTTAGGAGCAGGTGATGATAGCTATTTAAAGGTAGGTTATGTTAGGAGCAGGTGATGATAGCTATTTAAAGGTAGGTTAAGTTAGGAGCAGGTGATGATAGCTATTTAAAGATAGGTTAAGTTAGGAGCAGGTGATGATAGCTATTTAAAGGTAGGTTAAGTTAGGAGCAGGTGATGATAGCTATTTAAAGGTAGGTTAAGTTAGGAGCAGGTGATGATATCTATTTAAAGGTAGGTTTTCTTAGGAGCAGGTGATGATAGCTATTTAAAGGTAGGCTAAGTTAGGAGCAGGTGATGATAGCTATTTAAAGGTAGGTTAAGTTAGGAGCAGGTGATGATAGCTATTTAAAGGTAGGTTAAGTTAGGAGCAGGTGATGATAGCTATTTAAAGGTAGGTTATCTTAGGAGCAGGTGATGATAGCTATTTAAAGGTAGGTTATGTTAGGAGCAGGTGATGATAGCTATTTAAAGGTAGGTTAAGTTAGGAGCAGGTGATGATAGCTATTTAAAGATAGGTTAAGTTAGGAGCAGGTGATGATAGCTATTTAAAGGTAGGTTATCTTAGGAGCAGGTGATGATAGCTATTTAAAGATAGGTTAAGTTAGGAGCAGGTGATGATAGCTATTTAAAGGTAGGTTATCTTAGGAGCAGGTGATGATATCTATTTAAAGGTAGGTTTTCTTAGGAGCAGGTGATGATAGCTATTTAAAGATAGGTTAAGTTAGGAGCAGGTGATGATAGCTATTTAAAGGTAGGTTATGTTAGGAGCAGGTGATGATAGCTATTTAAAGGTAGGTTATCTTAGGAGCAGGTGATGATAGCTATTTAAAGGTAGGTTAAGTTAGGAGCAGGTGATGATAGCTATTTAAAGGTAGGTTAAGTTAGGAGCAGGTGATGATAGCTATTTAAAGGTAGGTTAAGTTAGGAGCAGGTGATGATAGCTATTTAAAGATAGGTTAAGTTAGGAGCAGGTGATGATAGCTATTTAAAGGTAGGTTATCTTAGGAGCAGGTGATAGCTATTTAAAGATAGGTTAAGTTAGGAGCAGGTGATGATAGCTATTTCAAGGTAGGTTATCTTAGGAGCAGGTGATGATAGCTATTTAAAGGTAGGTTATGTTAGGAGCAGGTGATGATAGCTATTTAAAGGTAGGTTAAGTTAGGAGCAGGTGATGATAGCTATTTAAAGATAGGTTAAGTTAGGAGCAGGTGATGATAGCTATTTAAAGGTAGGTTATCTTAGGAGCAGGTGATGATAGCTATTTAAAGATAGGTTAAGTTAGGAGCAGGTGATGATAGCTATTTAAAGGTAGGTTATCTTAGGAGCAGGTGATGATATCTATTTAAAGGTAGGTTTTCTTAGGAGCAGGTGATGATAGCTATTTAAAGATAGGTTAAGTTAGGAGCAGGTGATGATAGCTATTTAAAGGTAGGTTATGTTAGGAGCAGGTGATGATAGCTATTTAAAGGTAGGTTATCTTAGGAGCAGGTGATGATAGCTATTTAAAGATAGGTTAAGTTAGGAGCAGGTGATGATAGCTATTTAAAGGTAGGTTATCTTAGGAGCAGGTGATGATAGCTATTTAAAGATAGGTTAAGTTAGGAGCAGGTGATGATAGCTATTTAAAGGTAGGTTATCTTAGGAGCAGGTGATGATATCTATTTAAAGGTAGGTTTTCTTAGGAGCAGGTGATGATAGCTATTTAAAGATAGGTTAAGTTAGGAGCAGGTGATGATAGCTATTTAAAGGTAGGTTATGTTAGGAGCAGGTGATGATAGCTATTTAAAGGTAGGTTATCTTAGGAGCAGGTGATGATAGCTATTTAAAGGTAGGTTAAGTTAGGAGCAGGTGATGATAGCTATTTAAAGGTAGGTTAAGTTAGGAGCAGGTGATGATAGCTATTTAAAGGTAGGTTAAGTTAGGAGCAGGTGATGATAGCTATTTAAAGATAGGTTAAGTTAGGAGCAGGTGATGATAGCTATTTAAAGATAGGTTAAGTTAGGAGCAGGTGATGATAGCTATTTAAAGGTAGGTTAAGTTAGGAGCAGGTGATGATAGCTATTTAAAGGTAGGTTAAGTTAGGAGCAGGTGATGATAGCTATTTAAAGGTAGGTTAAGTTAGGAGCAGGTGATGATAGCTATTTAAAGGTAGGTTCAGTTAGGAGCAGGTGATGATAGCTATTTAAAGGTAGGTTATCTTAGGAGCAGGTGATGATAGCTATTTAAAGGTAGGTTAAGTTAGGAGCAGGTGATGATAGCTATTTAAAGATAGGTTAAGTTAGGAGCAGGTGATGATAGCTATTTAAAGGTAGGTTATCTTAGGAGCAGGTGATGATAGCTATTTAAAGATAGGTTAAGTTAGGAGCAGGTGATGATAGCTATTTAAAGGTAGGTTATCTTAGGAGCAGGTGATGATAGCTATTTAAAGGTAGGTTATGTTAGGAGCAGGTGATGATAGCTATTTAAAGGTAGGTTATCTTAGGAGCAGGTGATGATAGCTATTTAAAGATAGGTTAAGTTAGGAGCAGGTGATGATAGCTATTTAAAGGTAGGTTATCTTAGGAGCAGGTGATGATAGCTATTTAAAGGTAGGTTATGTTAGGAGCAGGTGATGATAGCTATTTAAAGGTAGGTTAAGTTAGGAGCAGGTGATGATAGCTATTTAAAGATAGGTTAAGTTAGGAGCAGGTGATGATAGCTATTTAAAGGTAGGTTAAGTTAGGAGCAGGTGATGATAGCTATTTAAAGGTAGGTTAAGTTAGGAGCAGGTGATGATATCTATTTAAAGGTAGGTTTTCTTAGGAGCAGGTGATGATAGCTATTTAAAGGTAGGCTAAGTTAGGAGCAGGTGATGATAGCTATTTAAAGGTAGGTTAAGTTAGGAGCAGGTGATGATAGCTATTTAAAGGTAGGTTAAGTTAGGAGCAGGTGATGATATCTATTTAAAGGTAGGTTTTCTTAGGAGCAGGTGATGATAGCTATTTAAAGGTAGGCTAAGTTAGGAGCAGGTGATGATAGCTATTTAAAGGTAGGTTAAGTTAGGAGCAGGTGATGATAGCTATTTAAAGGTAGGTTAAGTTAGGAGCAGGTGATGATAGCTATTTAAAGGTAGGTTAAGTTAGGAGCAGGTGATGATAGCTATTTAAAGATAGGTTAAGTTAGGAGCAGGTGATGATAGCTATTTAAAGGTAGGTTATGTTAGTAGCAGGTGATGATAGCTATTTAAAGGTAGGTTATCTTAGGAGCAGGTGATGATATCTATTTAAAGGTAGGTTAAGTTAGGAGCAGGTGATGATAGCTATTTAAAGGTAGGTTAAGTTAGGAGCAGGTGATGATAGCTATTTAAAGATAGGTTAAGTTAGGAGCAGGTGATGATAGCTATTTAAAGGTAGGTTATCTTAGGAGCAGGTGATGATAGCTATTTAAAGGTAGGTTATCTTAGGAGCAGGTGATGATAGCTATTTAAAGATAGGTTAAGATTAGGAAGGTTCTGGCTGCCTGTGTCTACCCAGTCAACCCTCTGAGCTCCGATTGCTATGTGCTACCATCCTACCATATCACCACCAGTCCCAGGAGTTCCCACAGTGTGGGTGTGGCTGAGCGTCACCATCCTCTTACCAGTGTGGCTGAGCGTCACCATCCTCTTACCACCAGCCTCCCCTTGGCTCGCAATTTACTGAACCATTCCGGCACAATGGAGCCAGTTCTTGATTGTTCTGGACCTATTTCCCCACTTTATATTATGTAATTAACTTTGTGTGCTCCCTGGTGTTAGTAGATTTGTTGTGATGATGCTGTCAGTATGAAAAGGATAGGCTTAGTACAGGGGTCCAGTGTTTCAGCACTGTGCTTAATGGTAAACGTATTGTATGGAGTGGTAGTTACTGTATTGTTCAACCCAACCTTACCCTTCGGTGGCATTAGACAACAATATATTGACCTATATAGCTTGTTTGGACAAAAGGACCTGGACCATGATTGGTTCTGCAGCATGTTGTGATGACATACTGTTCAGTGACCATGAGGAAAATGCAGGCTAGTGGGAAAAGGGCTTCCTGATGAAAATTGGCATTGCCAGCTGAAGCAGGTGTTGGCAGATGGGCATCAACTGTATCACAGACTGATGTTAAGGCTTGAGATGTACTGAGTTGTGAAATTCTTGTTAATTTTGTGTTTATTATGCACCTTTCAAAATGTTTTACCTTTTACAAAGTCCAAGTTATATAACCAATGAATAATGCATTGACAAAGTAATGTCCTCTGTGCTGAATAAAACATGACTGTATCCAGGTGAATGTCCTGTTGACTTCAGAACAGCAGGTTAGAAGTAGAACTGGGTCAGAGTGAATGGATGGGGGAGAGAAGTGTTATAATGCCCCCCAGTCAGTCTAGTCAGTGTTCCAGGGCTACAGAGCAGAGGATTCATCACCCCACTGCCCCAGATTCAGGAGGAGAACCTCATGCTGAGCCAGTCATCAACCTGCGTGGATGGAGTTAGACAATCAGTCATGGTGAAGTCCTGGTGGCGTTCATGAATTCGTATATGAATTTGTTTCCACAGAGGACTCAAAGTAAGGTAGTGCACCCTGTGGCTGTCTCCATGGTGACAGTGAGTTGGACGGTGGCTGCCATGTGCCGTTGCTAAGCATTGGCTTAGTTCTCGTCCCCTCTCTTCATGAGCAAGTCATATTACTATGGCTTATGGGTTGGGTTTTTGGATCAAATACATTTGGAAAGTATTCAGACCCCTTGACTTTTTCCCATATTTTATTACATTACAGCCTCATTCTAAAAGTTATTCAATTGTTTTATTTTCTCATCAATCTACACACAATACCCCATAATGACAAAACAAAAACAGATTTGCAGAAATGTTTTCTAATTTATTAAAATAAAAAAACTGCAATATCACATTTACATAAATATTCAGACCCTTTACTCAGTACTTTGTTGAAGCAGTTACAGCCTCGAGTCTTCTTGGGTGACGCTACAAGCCTTAAAGGGTCTCCAAATAACTCACAGGATATGACATCAAAGCTTGTCCAGCTCATCAATGGCTGCCACTGTGTACAGTACATGTCCACCTGTTTAAGTAAAGCCCTTTAGCATGGTTATAATGCCATGAATCATGTCCCACTGTCGCAGTAAGGTCTCCATTTAATAGCTAATGTTCTTAATAATAACCAAGCCAGAGGAACAGGGCTAAAACCCTACTTTCTGAACACTGTCATTGTCTTGGGTGTTCTAGTGTAGCAGGTTGGTCAGACAGACACAGCTACTGGGCTCAGTATAATGGCCAGTAAGACGTAGTGGTGGGAGCTAACTGCTAACAGGTCATTTCTCTATCAGAGGAGTGACTCCACACTTGCAAAGGAACAGCCCAGCTAGCACATTTGGTTCCTTGGAAGTTGTGGGAATGTAGATGTTTTGTTTCACGTTGGTTCTGGGAACGAAGCCATAAGTTTCCTGACGGGTAAAACTAAAAGCTATTTCAGGACGGAAGTGAAAAATGGACCTGTTCTGGGAAAGTACATTTTTAGGCTGCAGGAAGGTTCTGAGAACGTTTAGCTATGGTTCCCTGAAAATGTTCCTGGGAAGTTTTATTAACGATCTGAGAAAGGAAATTCTAAAACTTTCACTGAATGTTTCAATACCACTATTAATAACACTGATCATTTAGTTTGGGTTATCTGTTTTCAACTCAAAGCACCAATTCATCTGCTTAGGCATTAACCATCCAAACACTTTTTTTGTGGCAAGACGTCAGTGAGATTCCAACCTGTGATCTTCTGTTCTTTATCCATGGAATTGGTCCACTGTGCCACCAGGATGGAGCTACTGTAGCATGCTATGTTTCTTTTTTTACTCATACAAAGCAGTACATTTTTGTCTAGTCAAACAAACAGCCAGCCCTCATTTCAAAGGAAACAAGAACTCATTAAGATCATTTAATGGGCGGGGCCCACACAACTGAACACAGGTAACAAGATAGAGGATAGAGGCAGGATGGTGACGCTGAGAACTTGAGTATCAAGAATGGTCCATCACCCAAAGGACATCCAACCAACTTGACACGACTGTGGTAAGCATTGGAGTCAACATGGGCCAGCATCCCTGTGGAAGGCTGTTGACACCTGGCAGACTCCAGGCCCCGAAGAATTGAAGCTGTTCTCAGGGTTAAAGGGAGTGCAACTCAATTTTAGGATCCTGGCCAATGGTGACTCCAATGCTTCCCACAGTTGTGTCAAGTTGGCTGGATGTTGTTTGGGTGGTGAACCATTTTTAACACAGATGGGAAACTGTTGAGCGTAAAAAAAACAGCAGCATTGCAGTTCTTGACACACTCAAACCGGTGCGTCTGGCATTTACTACCATATCCCATTCAAAGTTATTTAAATGTTGTGTCTTGCCCATTCACCCTCTGAATGGCACACATACAGAATCCATGTCTCAATTGACTCAAGGCTTAAAAATCCTTCTTTAACCTGTCTCCTCGCCTTCATCTACACTGATTGAAGTGGATTCAATAGGTGAAATCAATAAGCGATCACAGCTTTCATCTGGTCAGTCTATGACATGGAAAGAGCAGGTGTTCCTAATGTTTTGTACACTTAGTGTACATTTATGAAAATGTTTGTTAGGAAGAACATCTGGGCCTAGGGAGACTCCACTGAACTTTCTCTGTCTCTCTCAGCCCACACACACGAGTGTTTCACACACAGAGACTGGCAGCAACCCACAGGTGAAAAGAGAAAGAGTCTGATATCAGCTGCTTTGCATTTGGCACGTTCAGAACTGAATTTGTCTCTGCTTTGATGGGTGCTGGCAGGGGTGGGCATTCCGCACATGTCACATTTACCGTAGGCATGATTGGCTTATGAGTCACTCTGAACATTTCTCTCTGGCATTCTCTCTCTTTCCCCATAACACACTCAGTTATTGTTAGTCCTCTAAGACTCAGCCAATGAGTCAGTCCTGCGTCCCAGTCTATTTGCTCTCATTTTATTCTGATTACAGAGTCAGTTGAATTATAGAGCTAAAAATTGCCAGGTGCCCTTCAGGACCTGGGCATTTTGGTTGTTTTTATAGTAGAACCTGTAAGAAAACAAATGGGCACACAAGGATACATTGATACAAATGTTGAAAAGGAAAAATATGTATAAAAATGCAGTTTAAATTCCATTGGCCTATCCACACAAATATGAAATGTGAATAGCAATAAAACATGAGCATGCCAATTTAAATACTGGTAAAATAAATACAAATAAAACAATGTACCTTTTACCCATATCTGTAAAAAAGACAAATAAAACAATGTACCCTTTACCCATATCTGTAAAAAAGAGAACTAATCTAAAAAAAACAAACATGATACAATTCTTGGATTCCAGTGATAAACGATATGACTCTTCGGTCCTCAACATATGACCCTACCCTTAACTCACGTCACTCTCTATCAGTTTGATGGGTCAGTGAAGAGTGTTGTCTGAAACATAAAACAGGGTAGCAATAGATCTTTACTCCATGAACTGGATTCAACTGGCTTTCTAGGTGCACACCATAAACAACCAAGATCATTACATTAATATGGGTTACATCAATAATGTGACATCATATCTTCCCAAACCAAGCCAGTCAGCTCTGACACAGTTTTCATCCAAAGACCATATGAACTACTGAATCACTTTCACAAACACTCAAAATAGGGTTTGAAAATAAAAGTGTCCTCGGCTCACTGTCTAAGACACTCAATTAACAAAGTGTCCTCGGCTCACTGTCTAAGACACTCAATTAACAAAGTGTCCTCGGCTCACTGTCTAAGTGAGAAATGGAAAGGATTTTTATCATCTGAGGTCAGACTCAGAAAAGTATAATGAATAAGTGCTTCTGCTTGAAGTGAATGATATCCAGACCCTATTCATTTTATAGTGGTATAAAGTGATCATGTGTAACGGTTGTCGTCTGGAGAAAGAGAGGAGGACCAATGTGCAGCGTGGTAGTGTCCATTATCTTAATAAAATAATTGAACACTGAACAAAACAACAAACGAACAGTCTTGTAAGGTGACGAAACCACTAAACAGAAAATACATACCCACAACCAACATGGGGAAAACAGGCTACCTAAGTATGATTCTCAATCAGAGACACCAATCGACAGCTGCCTCTGATTGAGAACCATACCAGGCCAAACACAGACAGGGAAAATAATCACCCACAACCAACATGGGGAAAACAGGCTACCTAAGTATGATTCTCAATCAGAGACACCAATCGACAGCTGCCTCTGATTGAGAACCATACCAGGCCAAACACAGACAGGGAAAATAATCACCCACAACCAACATGGGGAAAACAGGCTACCTAAGTATGATTCTCAATCAGAGACACCGATCGACAGCTGCCTCTGATTGAGAACCATACCAGGCCAAACACAGACAGGGAAAATAATCACCCACAACCAACATGGGGAAAACAGGCTACCTAAGTATGATTCTCAATCAGAGACAACGATCGACAGCTGCCTCTGATTGAGAACCATACCAGGCTAAACACAGACAGGGAAAATAATCACCCACAACCAACATGGGGAAAACAGGCTACCTAAGTATGATTCTCAATCAGAGACACCAATCGACAGCTGCCTCTGATTGAGAACCATACCAGGCCAAACACAGACAGGGAAAATAATCACCCACAACCAACATGGGGAAAACAGGCTACCTAAGTATGATTCTCAATCAGAGACACCAATCGACAGCTGCCTCTGATTGAGAACCATACCAGGCCAAACACAGACAGGGAAAATAATCACCCACAACCAACATGGGGAAAACAGGCTACCTAAGTATGATTCTCAATCAGAGACACCGATCGACAGCTGCCTCTGATTGAGAACCATACCAGGCCAAACACAGACAGGGAAAATAATCACCCACAACCAACATGGGGAAAACAGGCTACCTAAGTATGATTCTCAATCAGAGACAACGATCGACAGCTGCCTCTGATTGAGAACCATACCAGGCTAAACACAGACAGGGAAAAGAATCACCCACAACCAACATGGGGAAAACAGGCTACCTAAGTATGATTCTCAATCAGAGACACCAATCGACAGCTGCCTCTGATTGAGAACCATACCAGGCCAAACACAGACAGGGAAAATAATCACCCACAACCAACATGGGGAAAACAGGCTACCTAAGTATGATTCTCAATCAGAGACACCGATCGACAGCTGCCTCTGATTGAGAACCATACCAGGCCAAACACAGACAGGGAAAATAATCACCCACAACCAACATGGGGAAAACAGGCTACCTAAGTATGATTCTCAATCAGAGACACCGATCGACAGCTGCCTCTGATTGAGAACCATACCAGGCCAAACACAGACAGGGAAAATAATCACCCACAACCAACATGGGGAAAACAGGCTACCTAAGTATGATTCTCAATCAGAGACAAGGATCGACAGCTGCCTCTGATTGAGAACCATACCAGGCCAAACACAGAAATACAACAAAGAAAAAGACATAGACATAGACCCCAACTCACGCCCTGACCAAACTAACACAAAGACATAATAAAGGAACTAAGATCAGAACGTGACATCATGCTGAGACAGGATGTTGCAGCAGGTTTTTATTAAAAGAAGACATTGGCAAGGAGGCACTGAGGGATGTTACAGAACACAACAATTCCACATAGATATTTCAGATATAACAATTTGTCCTTTATGTATTGAGTATCATTGTTTTGTATGTATCTAAATGTTTGGTACTGTAGCTTAAAGCTTGTTTCCATAATACTATAGCGACAATTCCGATTAAATTCATTAAAAGGCCATTTTTATGTATCTGTAACCATTACATCACCTTTCAAGATCAACTCAAAACTGCGATAGTAGTACCCTCTGTGTCCAGTAACGATCTGGCAGAGAGAAAAGGTGGTACCCTGGTCAGAACAGCTGATGTCATCGTAGCCTGTTCCACCTGTAGAGGAGAATGTCCTTGTGATTCGGGGCAAGACAGAACAGAAGTGTGACCATAGAAAACAGATAGGGCTGTTCACACCTTCACAAATAAAAGTGGATTTGCCTGTGCTTCCTTCCTTGTCTTCAAAGTAGAGTCGAAACGGTAGCAAAACTTCTCAAACTCCTTGGCTCGAGAAAACCCATTTGCACACCGCTTCTGAGCCGGCCCTTGCGACAATCCTGAGTAGAAGACAGATATTTCATGCATAATTACCATGATATCAGATTGAAACAAAGTAAATTATAAGAAAGCATTCCTATTTGTCTGGAAAGTAAATGGGAGTGACCTCCAGCATGGCCTGTCAGTCACCAGTCACCTCAGTCCCCAGGAAGATGAGAAGGATGCAGAGAAGAAAAGATGCAGTCATGACTCCCAAGATGAGCAGACAATGGTGGTGGTCTGGTGGTCTCACTACACTTCTTTTCATGTCCTGCACAACTGTGTGTTTCTTATGGATTCATGTGCAATATAAATGTTCATTACGAAAGATATGCATGGTTATTTCACTTCTACGATGTTTTGAGAGTTCCGGGTACAAATCAATTGTATCTATTTGTGGCATACATGCTCTGTTATTAGTAAAACAGCAAGATACTTGCCAAAGTCGGCAGATAGAAGCTGAGCTGCTCCTCCCTAGAAGAGTGTGGAAAGTTCAGCTGTCTTCTCAGTCGACATGTAGGTCCTGTTAAACAGAAATGTGGGGAAATGCTGCTAGACATATCACCTGCAAGGCATGTTTGTGTGGCACAAATCAGTTATTGGGATCTGTAATGTCATTGTGTGCAATGTGACCTTACTCTACCCAAAGCAATGCAATGTTTTACTAGAGTGAACCAAGCATTTTGTATCAACACCTTGTTTTAAACTTGCACAATTCCACTACATGACTAAAAGTATGTGGACACCTGCTCGTCGAACATCTCATTTCAAAATCACATTAATATGAAGTTGGTCCCCTTTTTGCTGCTATAACTGCCTCAACTCTTCTGAGAAGGCTTTCCACTATATGTTGGAATATTGCTGCAGGGGGGACTTGCTTCCATTCAGCCACAAGAGCATTAGTGAGGTCGGTCACTGATGTTGGGCGATTAGGGCTGGCTCACAGTCCGCATTCCAATTCATACCAAAGGTGTTCGATGGGGTTGATGCCAGAGCTCCATGCAGGCCAGTCAAGTTCTTCCACACTGATATCGACAAACCATTTTTTTATGGACCTCGCTTTGTGCACGGGAGCATTGTCATGCTGGAAGCACAGAAGCGTCTAGAATGTCATTGCATGCTGTAGCGTGATTCATCACTCCAGAGAACGCATTTCCACTACTCCAGAGTCTCCAGCCGACGCTTGGCATTGTGCATGGTGATCTTAGGCTTGTGTGCGGCTGCTCAGCCATGGAAACCCATTTCATTGAACTACCGAGGAACAGTTCATATGCTGACGTTGCTTCCAGAGGCAGTTTGTAACTTGGTAGTGAGTATTGCAACCAATGACAGACCTGCTATGCGCCTCAGCACTCAGCGGTCCCGTTCTGTGAGCTTGTGTGGTCTACCACTTCCTGGTTGAGACGTTGTTACTCCTAGACCGGGGAAGCTCTAGCGGGGCATAAATTTGATGAACTGACCTACGACAGTGCCACGTTGAAAGTCACTGAGCTCTTCAGTAAGGCCATTCCACTGCCATGCTTGTCTATGAAGATTGCATGGCTGTGTGCATATCTGTCAGCAACGGGTGTGGCTGAAATATCAGAATCCACTAATTTTAAGGGTTGTCCACATACTTTTGTACAGTGCAATCGGAGTGTATTTAAAACCCTTCACTTTTCCACATTTTCTTACGTTATAGCCTTATTCTAAAATTATTAAATTCAAATATTTCCTTATCAATCTACACACAATACCGCATCACGACAAAGCGAAAACAGGTTTTTAGATATTTTTGCAAATGTATAAAAATAAAAAAAACAGATACCTTATTTACGTAAGTATTCAGACCCATTGCTATGAGACTCGAAATTGAGCTCAGGTGCATCCTGTTTCCATTGATCATCCTTGAGATGATCAAAAAATGTCTGCAGCATTGAAGGTCCCCTAGAACACAGTGGCCTCCATCATTCTTGGAAGAAGTTTGGAACCACCAAGACACTTTCTAGAGCAGGCCACCCAGCCACACTGAGCAATCGGGGGAGAAGGGCCTTGGTCAGGGAGGAGACCAAGAACCCGATGGTCACTCTGACAGAGCTCCAGAGTTTATCTGTGGAGATGGGAGAACATTCCAGAAGGACAACCACCTATGCAGCACTCCAACAATCAGGCCTTTATGGTAGAATGGCCAGACGGAAGCAACTCCTCAGTAAAAGGCACATGACAGTCCACTTGGAGTTTGCCAAAAGGCACCTAAAGGACACTCAGACCTTGAGAAACAAGATTCTCTGGACGGATGATCTACAGAGAAGATTGAGAAGATATGCAGAGAAGAATGGGAGAAACTCCCCAAATACAGGTGTGCCAAGATTGTAGCCTCATACCCATGAAGACTTCAGGCTGTAATCGCTACCAAAGGTGCTTCAACAAAGTACTGAGTAAAGGGTCTGAATACTTATGTAAAAAATTCTGACAGACAGACAGACAGACAGACAGACAGACAGACAGACAGACATACCGAGACAGAGAGACAGAGAGACAGACTTTTTCGTAGGCTGGGGTATCTCCACTAACAAGACATGTGGAAGAACATTTAATGCCTGGCTGTGTGTGGAACAATGCTCCCCACTGTGGATGACCAGCTCCACCAGACACGCATCAGGAATCCAACTCCAAACCCTCAATTAACCCTCAATATTACCCTCAATATTGTAGATTCCAGCCCAGTAAAGCAAATAAGAAAAAATAAGAGCATACCAGTAGCAAGTAAAGTACTCCAGGGAGAATTGATTTGCATAATTAATGGAAAATTGGCATCCAACTGTACCCCAGTGGATGATACTGAGTTGCACTCGAAGACACATGTCAAATCAAGCAATGTACCTTCCTCCTCAGCAACAGCTAATTAGCAACACAAACTATTTCAGTCTGGTAGCTGTCAAAACTATTTTGATGCAAAAACAACATCTTGCATTTTCAAGGATGAAGAAAAGATTTGTTCATTTACAAAAGACATGACTGATACGGTGATGTACGACTGTAAATATCATCAATTCCTACCAGAATAGATTACAATGTTGTTGCTGTCTGTATAATGTTGTTGCTGTCTCTATAATGTTGTTGCTGTCTCTATAATGTTGTTGCTGTCTCTATAATGTTGTTGCTGTCTCTATAATGTTGTTGCTGTCTCTATAATGTTGTTTCTGTCTCTATAATGTTGTTGCTGTCTCTATAATGTTGTTGCTGTCTCTATAATGTTGTTGCTGTCTATGTGTGCATTGATCATTTGTATAGTATTATGTGTGAACCCCAGGAAGAGTAGTTGCTGCTCCAGCTGAAGGGGATCCAAATGAACAAGTTTGTTAGACTGAGGCACATATAACAACTTAACATGGACACATCTATTTCATTCTGGTCTCATTGTCACCCATTCTACCTCTTTCTCCTTATCTTACTCCTCTGCGAGTGCATGACATGAAGAGCGTACAACATGTGTCTTTCCAATTCCCATCAATTGGCATAAAATTGTGCAGGCACAAGATTCTGAAATTACCCTTTACATTTCTCATTGGAATAATAATCTTCAATCTACCCATAGATAGACAGGCTAGACATGTTTAAACAATACATACATAAAATAAGCTTGCATTCAATTGACATTCAACCACTGGCGAAATCCCCTCACAGTGATTTCAAACTTAAATAACACAATGAAATTAAACACAGACTACCCCTTGCTAATCAGGAACCTCTTGAGTATGTTGTGGAGGACCGTCGTTAAAATTACTTCACAGGAATCTGGTAATTATGTTTGTGGTGTAGCTAGCCGCTGAATGGCTCTAAATTCACAGTCGGCATGCAGTCAAAGCATGCATTTCAGGAATCACAGTAGCAATTCATCCTGGTCCATGGTTAAAATATTTAGCCATTTAAAAAGACATTTTTTAAGGAAAACACTACGTTTTTGCTATAGCCCTCTCTTGCTTTCATGCGATTTAAAGGTAAGCTTGTCCTAGGTGTCGGACTCGAGGACTGTCGCTCTCCATACGAGCGCTGTGACTGGTTGCTCAAAATTCTGGGGTGGGGCTTAGTGAAGACTCAATTGCCTCTTGCACACAACAAGCTTCCATTCGGGAATTCCACAAGGGAATTTGTGACTGATTTAAGAGGAAATGAACAACCCTGTTATGGTCAAACCTTACTTTATTTGGCACTAAATATGCACTTACTATAGTCCTTTTTTGATTTGATATGGGAAAACATGTTTTTATTACACTGAACATGTGTGGCAGCTCTTCTTGACAGAATTTTTAACATTTGGTGAAATCACTACCCACAATTGACTAATTTCGTGGATAAGACTCACAACTGTTATAGTCTGTGAACAGAATAAACTTCTCACTGAGCCTTGAAAACTTTATAAACTAATGGTACTCATTGTCAAGTATTCAAGTTGAATTATGTTTCTCTGAACAAGTACTTCTCTACAAAGGAGAGCACTTAGATGATATGATTTAGTTAAATTAGGTTTGTATAAATGTTTTCTAAAATAAGTGGTCTTCCTATACATTTATATGTATAAATAAATGTATGATTGGAGCATAAATCCACACATGTTTACATCCATTAGTAAACACAGCCTACAGGTTGAGAGAATGGACGAGAGAGAAAGAGAGAATATACACAGAGAGAGGGGGATGATTGAGAGAACAAGAGCGCTTTCACTTTTGTTTTGAGAATGTAGACAACAATAATTACCTTGATTTACTCTAAGGTGTGAAGAAAGATAGGGAATTTCACCAATAACTAGTTTTATGTTCAGTAGGCTCATTATGGCAAGCTATAACTTGATTGATTGTAATCTCATTTGAGTAGGCCTACTTACAATTCATATGTAGCTTCTCTGCATTCAAGTCTATCAAACACATGTGAAATATTTTGTCTTCAATGGGACTCACTGTTAAAATAAAGTAAAATAAATAAATGCATTATTGGTAGCTGGGTCAGTTCAACTGTGCCTACCATCATTTGCTTATTATCTTGGTAGGCCTGAGATTTCTTCAACTGCAGGGACAACAACGTTTTAATAGTTACCCGAATGTATTTTTCTTCTATCATTTCCATAAAAATGTCTATACTTCTATAATGTCCATACTGTAGCGCCCTCGTCCGGTCCACACAGAAAGCATGTCCCCGAAATACGAGGCTCACTGGGCTGCGCGAGCTCAGCTGACGGTTTTCAGGACAGGGTACAAGAAACTGAACGTCTCGTGAAACAGAAGATGGGCGAAGGACGGTCTATGTTAATTTCTTATTGGCAGTGAAACATGTTGACATGAAACATGAAAACGAATTACAAATGTTGCGTAATATTTATTTATATTATTATTTGCACACAGAGTGATCAACATTACCATAATCACCAAATTAATAACACTATGTTCTTGAGTATGTGTCCTGTTTATTGTGTTTTACTTGAATGCAAATCCTTGTAATGCATGGTGGATGTAAACATGGTTATGTGTTACGCCGTCACCAAAAGAGGTTACCTACACTTTATGCATTTAAATATTTTCATTTGTTTTTTATAAAACACTGCACTATGATGAATTGTCTGTAAAAAAATATATCTGCCGAAGTTTAACTCATTAACAGTTTCTGCGAAATTGGTGTTACGTGAAAGAGTACACGGTTGCATTTTACGCATACTTTACACAGGGTTTTTAAACCCATTTATTTCTCAAAATGATTTATATACTTTACTCTGTCCGCTCAGATACAGACTCACGTATAAACAGGCGCAAAGTCATAACTACAGCCTCTCTCTCATATGATCTATGCATTCTCCCCTCAGACCGATGCGTAATTGCATGACGCACCGGGGAGGAGTGTGGTCGGCATCGCCTATATATACCCAGTCCCGCTCGCTTCAAACTCAGCAAAGTAGCAGCGCTTACAAAGAGGCATTCAGCATCTCGCTCTCCTACCAAAGACATTTGTCGGTGCGCAAAGCTCGCAATTATGATTAAAAAAATATCTCCTTCCGAGAACGAGTTTAACATCCCGGCCAAAAACTGCCACAGGATGGTGATTCTAGGATCCACAAAAGTTGGCAAGACGGCCATCATCTCTCGGTTTCTGAATAAAAAAGTCGACGACCAGTACACGCCAACAATCGAGGACTTTCATAGGAAATTATACAGCATTCGGGGAGATGCGTACCAGTTGGACATTCTGGACACCTCTGGAAACCATCCTTTCCCCGCTATGAGGAGGCTCTCTATCCTTACTGGTAAGCTTAACTGTGAACGAATGAAACAGACAAATGCCTTTATGCAAAACTGAATCCTAATATTAAGCTTCATTCTGCAAATCACTTTCTATGAGAATAATATGTAAATTTAGCTTCACTAAAATGCATGCTTATGCGTAACGCAAAACTTGTGCTGTGCATTATGGAAAGTACATTGACTTTTGAGCTGTGATATTAATGTTCCTTCCATTTCTCTCTCCGTAGGTGATGTTTTTATCTTGGTGTTTAGTCTGGATAACAGAGACTCATTCCAAGAGGTCCAGCGCCTGAAGCGTCAAATTTACGAAACCAAGTCCTGCCTGAAAAACAAAACCAAGGAGAACGTAGATGTCCCGATAGTTATCTGTGGGAACAAGTGTGACCGGGAGTTTAACCGGGAGGTTCAGAATGAGGAGATTGAGAAGCTGGTGGCTGGTGATGAACAGTGTGCCTACTATGAGATCTCTGCAAAACGGAACACTAATGTCGAACAGATGTTTCAGACTCTTTTTACCATGGCTAAACTGCCCAACGAGATGAGCCCGGACTCTCACCGCAAAGTTTCCTTACAGTTTTGCGAAGTACTGCAAAACAGCAGAAGAAAATCTTTCAGAAATAAGAAATTCAAAGACGGCGAGGCATACGGGATTGTGGCACCGTTTGCGCGCCGACCAAGCGTGCAAAGTGACTTAATGTATATCAAAGAGAAAGCTACTGGCTGCAGCCAGGGAAAAGAGAAAGACAGATGCACCATCTGCTAAGGACTCACTTGACAATGCACATGGAGACATGTTACGAGATGTTCTATACAGCGATGGAGATGATACCCGCCAGGCTTCATGCCAGTGTGCTGAGTCCAGGATAAGGAAGCACGCCAAGACGCAGTGACAGCCAGGGGTGTATGTCCCAAACCACGCGAGAAGGCATGGTCATAGTCAGATATTTATCTGTGGAGTCAGGGTGATCAAATGTGATATGGCTTCAGAGAACCTCTAGTGGTCTTGTTACTATAGCTACATGCTGTAAAATGACATTACTGAATGGAGAATGAAGCCTACACTTGTGGGGTGGCATTTGTTTACATTTTATTTTTTCACACGGAACTGAACTTGAATGTTAATTGCATACTTAACACATATGAATGCTTATTCTTATGTCATCGTTTACTTTTTACAAAAAATAAACATGGAGAAAATAAAATGATCCATTTGAAACATATCCATCCCTATGTCTGTCATCTTTTTGAACATTGGTCAAGCATATTCCATGCCCTTTCAGTGACACTTATACCATTAGCTAAACAAGTAGCCTGTACCTAATTTATGAAATACATACTTTCTGAGAAGAGTTAGGCATATGGTAGCTAGCAGATTTATTTTTCCATTTAGGCCAACAAGCTATTAACATGTAAATCATGAAAAATAACAGCGCACTTAATGTGGCCGATGCTACAACCTTACTAAGAAACTGAGTAAAGACAAGTCACAAGGAATTAAAACAAAGGTTTAATTTTAGGCCTACTGCATTGACAATCTGCAGCACGCAATCTGAATAGCACACCAACAAAACCATGACATCAAATAATCATCCACTGCATATACAAACTTGAGAGGGCATTTTAATTCAGTATGGATAATACATTTTTTACAAAGTAAAAATGGGACAGTTTACAATACAAGATAATGCCTGAAGGTAGTGTTATAGTGAAATAACATGTTTTCTGGTGGTTTTGACAAAACGGGATGAGTTCAAGTTATACTGCATGAGTTGTTAGATTCGAAAGGCAAATGAGAACACGGAGCCAAGAGATGGAATCCCCAAAAATAATCCATATAAACAAGATCATTTCTCACGATTTCAAATGGATGGTCATTTTCTCAGTCCTCTAAATATAAAAATATATAATTTTCAGTACATGTGTGTTCCTCTCCAAGTGTCTCCTGAATTCAGTTAGTTTCTTTAGTACTGTCAAAAATCCCTCACGACGCTTTGGGAACCTCAAACATACACAAACTCTTGTATTTCTGCAGTAGCTGATTCTTGGTGCGGACTTGCTCCCGCAGCGTCTCTAGTTCATGCTGCTGCTCCGACAGGCTCATGTCAATTCCGGGCATGGCTCCAATTTGCTCGCGCGCTTCCTGAATCCTTGTCTTAAACTTGACCAGTTCTTGATGGACATCTTGACTATCTTTGTCCATGCTTTCGACATAGATGGACAAAGATGTACACGTTGGTTAAAGCATATTATTTTTTACAAAACACAAACATAATTTAACCAAATTGTTGCTGCTTCTCAAGATTAGACTATTGAACTGCAACTAGCAAGCTGGCTAACGTTAGCGTCATAACACGTTCTACCAAACCAGGACAAATATATGCATAAACTCTCCCCGGTAATAAACACACTATAGAAATACATGTCAAATTAAAGACTTACCATTTTATAACGTCATGAACCAAAGGGAGAAAAGAGCAATCATCGTTCTCACTTCCTTGCTTTGGTTGATTCGTCGCCATCCCGGTCGATGCGCATTGACTGGCGCCTACAATTTACATCATCAACCAGTGGCAACCATAGACTTATATAGACATCGCATCATTGTACAGTATCTGTCCCATTATGGCATCTGTGAGAGCACTGAAAATATTATCGGTATACTGACAATGTATGTCTCTCCGCCCTAACAATGGCATCCCTTTCTTTTGATTGGTAAATACATTTAATTATTGTAATAATTTTCTAAATATTCAATGAGGGTTGGTGACGTCATCTGCCTGTATTCAATAGAGAGAGATACTAGCCTCATGCCATGAATATGCATAGCCATCTCGAGACAACTCCTATATAAAGTGTTTTTTTCTCAAAGTTGCCGTGATGTCAGGTGTCATACTTATATCAGTACACCCGTAACAACTTATGCATTATAAAACTTCTATTAGATCAAATTAATACATTAATTGTCAATAAATTTGACACTCATTGTCATTGACCTCCATACAAAAATACCTTGCTTGATGGGCAAAACAATGAAAAAACGCCACCTCCTGGAGGGAGACAGATTTTTCTCAGAGTTGGGCCTCTCTCTTCCTCTTCCTCTAGGAGCACGGGCAGTGCCATTGAGGCCATCTCCATTTTGAAGTAGTCAATTTTCTTCTACTATTTCTATGAGTTGGAAAACAAACTGAAAAGGTGCATACTGCCACCTAGAGTGTGTTGTTTGAACAGCTATAAAGCCAATGTTGCCGGGTTTACTGTGATCTGTAGTTATTGAATGTTTCATCAAAAGTATAATTCATTGGCTACCTCCTAATGATCTAGATGGAGTTATAGGATCCTCAATTCCTTAACCAATATCAATTCCCACCCAGTTGACTACTTCAAAATAATGAAAGTTTGGCTATGCTAAAATCAGAGTCCTCTATCTATCTCTATGGGGCACCCGTAAGAGAGACAAAAAGTTAGCCAAGCAAATAACTTTAGATGAGAAGAATGATCTATTTTAAATAACTTTAAAATACATTTAAAAATCTAAAGTCCGAATTGTATTATTATTTTGGTTTGTTGTTAACGTTTACTTGGCATAATAACCAGAGGTGGAATAATATTTGTGACTTGATGACTGTAACTGTTTCCTGTAAAATTGTTAAAGCTTTCATTTTTAAATAGTAAGGGCAACTGAGACATTTTGTCACTCGAGCAACATAAAACAATTTGCACTGTTGCAACATCATCACATAATGTTCAACATGTTAATCTGGAAACACCATAGTCAAGTTCTGCTTTATACTACTTATAATACATTTTAAAAAGAAATGCATGGACTGATGGTGACATAACAACCTTTTTACGGATTTGGTTTTGTGATAGGTAAACTGACAGGGACAGTCAGCTACAACTAGGTCCTGTATCTCAGTTGGTAATGTTGGCATCACTAAGATTGTGGGTTCAACATTAACAAGGACTACAGGAAATTACAATGAAGACTATATACTCACTATCCTGTCAGTCACTGGAAAAATATTACAAAGTGGCATACATTATATGCATCTGTGGTATGGTAACAGGTAGCCTAGCGGCTTAGAGTGTTGGGCTAGTGACCGGAAGGTCAATGGTTTTAATTCCCAAACTGACTAGGTGAAAAATCTGTTGATGTGCCCTTGAGCCAGGCACAACCCTAATTGCTCAGGTAAGTAACTCTGGATAAGAGTGCTCTAAATGTCTACGTAAAATGTCTTACTAGTACTGAGCTAGCATAGCTTAACTGTTAACGAGTTAGTGTCCACTATGAACCTGGACTAAAACGGACCAATAAGAGCGGTCCTCTGCACAACCTCCAAGCCTTTCCAAACACTGGGTGACATAACACACAATTGCTGCGTGGTCTCCGACTGAGCAAACACAAGACTGTTTAATTAAATGTGCACGATGAGTTAGCATATGGCTAACTGGCTATATCTACATAGGCTAATGCAATGCAGTGCAGTCAGGCGCTATTGTTTACAGTTTGTGTTGGTGTCAATGCTATATCCAGCTCAATACTATATCCATGTATCCAGGCCAATGCCATATCCAGGTGTGCACATAGGCCTAGTAAACCCAAAGATCACTGATTGTAGTGGTTGCGCCACTATAAGTCTTTCCCCCTGGAGGGTTCTGGTCCAGCATGGATGAGAGGAGGAGGAAGGAGTGGGTAGAAGGGAAATCGTGGTGGAAGAGTGGGTCATGCGCTCACTTGCCCATTGTAGTTTCCTGCTTAGGCCTATAGATGAGTTAGCTGACAAACTCAAGAAAACGATGAGTGCGATTCAATGGGGCAGAAGCCCGGGTGTTGTTATGATTCTCGATGGCCAGATAGCTAGCAAGTATTGCTTATAAGCTGTAGACAGGTTGTTATTACCAGGTTATGATGAGGTCTTAACTATGACCAGTAGGATACATAATATAGCACATAATATTGTGGTCACAATTATGACCAACTGATCATATGGTGGTCAGAAAAGCACTCTGTTCAGTAAAAATACATAGAATAAACATCCTTTTTCAACCAGTTTGCGACCAGAATAAGACGTCATAAAAATATGTCATACCACCAGCTGCAGACCTTACAAAGCATTTAAGTCCTCAAGCATCAGCCACTGATTACCTTCAGCTGTTAGACTCCGCTTATGGCACAGATGAAGATGGAGACGAGCTATTTACCAAATTCATGGGCACCCTGCAAAACAACGGTGAGAAGCCGTCCAGCTACTTGCAAAGGTTACAGGTTACCCTGCGCACGGCCATGAAAAGAGGCGGCGTTCCAGCTAATGAACTCGATCGTCATCTTCTGAGGTAGTTCTGCCGAGGTTGCTGGGACCACGCTCTGATAACGGACCTCCAGCTGGAACAGAAGAAAAGCAAACCACCTTCATTTGCTGAATTGTTGCTCCTCTTTCGCATTGAAGAGGATAAGCATGAAGCAAAAGTAACAACACCTTGGTGCTGCTAAGCCTCTCTCTCTGGTGCCTCCAAGCATTGTGTAATGTCCCACCTGCAGCAAGCATGTCTTAGTCCTTCCTCTGAGGATACCAGTGAAACTGAGCATTTACAAAAACAGCTGAACTCAAAAGTCAGCTCACAAACCTCAAGATACAAAATCAAACCCCCCCAAAAGACCTACCATCAAAGACATACTAGCTCCGGGTGAAGCCAACACAAAACAAAATAACGGTAAGCCTGTGAAGCAGCCAAGTTCAAGCCACAAGCCTAACAGCGAGCCCCGGCCTTGGTGTTGCTTTCAGTGCTGTGAAGATGGCCACATCACAGCAACCTGTGAAGGTGAATCCAACCCCTCATTGGTTGCAGCTAAAGATAAACAACTTAGAGAAAGACAGCTCCAGTGGGAAGCACAAAATTCCTCTTCAGAGAACGAACAGTTAAACTGAGGCCAGCTCCTGTTGAGGGACAAACAGGAGCATAGGAAACCAAACCGGATCCCACTGTAACCAGAACGCGTCCGCGCTAATGAGGACACAGTCAAAATTCCCAAAGGGTTAGTTGGTACCAAGAGCACAGCACAAGTTACTATTGCTGGAAAGGAAACAAACGGTCTCTTGGACACAGGTTCACAAGTTAGCACGGTCCCCTGTCATTCTATGAGAAACATCTATCAAGCCAAGCAATCAACCCGTTGAATAGTCTACTGGAAGAAGAGGGTGCTAATGGGCAGGAAGTTCCTTGCCTGGGCTATGTAGAGATCACCATAACTTTCCCAAAATAATTTGTAGGGACTGACATTGAAGTCCAAACCTTAGCATTGGTCATACCTAATCTTCGTGCTCAAGAACAGGTGCTGATTGGCATCAACACCCTTGACATTCTCTACTCTGATTATTCTCAGCTGAAATGCGACAATCACCAGCCGTTACTTCATGGCTACCGACCAGTGTTAAAAATCCTTGAGCTCAGAGGTGAAAGAGCAGTCAACAATAACCTAGGATTGGTGAGACTTCAGGGTGGAATGCAGAGGTGGTTCCTGCAAATCAGACAGTTGTTTCCAGGGGTCAGTCAGGGTCCATTGGTCCCACTCTGAGAAATGGGCCCTCATCGAGCCTCCGATGTCCTCCTTGCCCGGAGGGATATTGGTGTCCAGGAAGTTGATCACCCATCCTACGAGGCAAAACTGCAAGTTAACTGTTGTTCTGAGAAATGCCATCCAGTGGGTAAAGAAACACACTGTTTCTACATCCAAGTCTACAGACAAACTGAAAGAGCAAGCTGAAACCTCCAGCTTAAGCTTCATCTTGGAAGGTTCTCCTCTGTCTACTGAATGGAGAGAACAAATCACAAATAAACTGTTAAGGGATTTTTTATGAATAATGACTAAATTATGTATACATTTAATGTAGAATTATAACAAACAGAATTCTACCCTGTCTTTCTAGTAGTGTTAAATAATGTTTGTTCATTAGGAAGGAGTTATGTAGCATAGATCTAGGAAGAAAGGAATGTATGTGGGTGTAGAAAGAGAATGAAGAGGGGCATTAAACTATGTTTGAACAGACCTGGCTGTGAATCTGGAGAGATAAGATAGGACAAGGAGAGCCCCTCCAGAGCTCTATTATCTAGGGGAGACTGTAACTGTCGGCTGAGTGGTTATAAACTGTGGTGAGACTCATGAGAATATCCCTATGTTGGTGTGTATGTATATGCGTAGGTTAGCATGTTATAAAAGGAACATATTTGTGTATGCATGGGAGAGCTCTCGCAAATAAACTTGGATCTGATCAATTGTGAGCTGGGAATTCTGTCTGTTTTATTTAAGACCAGGACTTTACAACCTCTGGGTATCAGACAGGTAAAGATAATTGGAATTTATGAACATTAATTACAAAATTACTGAACATAAACTGAACTCAATGCCTGAGGTGTTTTCTCATAATGATCTCGATTTTGGCCACACTAGCAAAGTAAAGCAACACATCACACTTCATGATTAGACCCCCTTTAAGCAGAGAGTGCAAGACCCATTCACCCACAAGATATCGATGCAGTCCACAAACATCTGCAAGAGCTGCTAGATTCAGGAGTTATGCGTGAATCATATTATATGTGAATCAGAGTATCCCTTCTCATCTCCAATTGTGGTTGTGAGAAGAAGAACAGTGATATAAGGTTCATTGATTACCACAAACTCAATCTGCAAACCATCAAGGATGCATACACCCTTCGAAAACTGGAGGAGACTTTCTCTGCCCTAAGTGGTTCTCTGTTCTTGATCTAAAATCAGGATACTACCTAATTGAAATGGAGTCGTCGGACAAACAAAAGACAGCGTTTGTGTGCCCATTAGGGTTTTGGGAGTTCAATGGTATGCCACAAGGGATCACAAATGCACCAAGCCCGTTTTGACGGCTAATGGAGCGCTGTATGGGTGACATTAACCTGAACGAGGTTCTTGTTTTCATTGACTTAATCATTTTCTCAGAGTCCCTTGAAGAACACAAAAGCAGGCTGTTTAAAGTTCTTCAACATCTCAAGGAGTACGGGCTGTATCTGTGCAGTATCTAGGCCATGTCGGGTCAGAGAATGGAGTTGAAACTGACCCCGAAAAGATTGAAACGCTAAAAACCTGGCCATATCCAAAAACCCTCCAAGAGCTGCGGTCATTCCTTGGGTTCTCTGATTATTACCGGAGGTTCATCCAGGACTACTCTAGTATTGTCAAGCCTTTAAACAACCTTACCTCTGGATATCCCCCACTACACAAGGGAAACAGGAAGAAAGAGAAAGGTAGTGAGTATCACAACCCTAAGGAGCCATTTGGAAACCGATGGACCTGTGAGCAGGCATTTGACACAGTCATTGAAAAGCTCACCTCAGCCCCTGTCCTGGGCTTTGCCAACCCCAAGCTCCCCTAGATCCTACACACAGATGCAAGTACTTTGGGTTTGGGTGCTGCTCTATATCAGGAACAAGGCGGGCAGAAGAGAGCAATAGCGTTCCCTAGCAGAGGATTGACCTCTAGTGAATCGAAGTATCCAGCCCACAAGCTGGAATTTCTAGCACTTAAAAATGGGCAGTTACAGAAAAGCACAGTGGAGGGAAGGAATTCACAGTCGTAACTGATCGTAATCCACTGACATACATCTTGACTTCTGCCAAACTAGCCACCTACTCATTCAAGCTGCAGAACCGTGTGGGCAAGCAAAACCGAGATGCCGATGCACCTTCAAGACGTCCTCATTGCCAGCTTTCAGACGATTTCTCCTCTCAGAAAGAGCAGGAAAGAATCTATCAGTTTACTCCCCATCATCTGGAAGAATCTGAATTCCAAAACAAAGTCCACAAAGATGTAGTCAAAGCAGTCTGTGATCAACACTGTTCACTACACTGACCTTGAAAAGAGCTGCTCTACGATCTTGCTGGTTGAGTCTCTTGCCTTCCACTCCAGTGCAATACCAGATGCTTTCCAGGAAGAGGAACATCAAGATGGGTTTCCAGTCATTAATTTGTCAGAGAAGGAGCTGATGGAAAAACAAAGAGCTGACGCCAGCATCAGAGAGGTCGTCACTCAGTTGGAAACGGGAGAAACCTCCTCTCACTGTTAGAGCCAAGCTCCCAGAACTCCCTCTGTTGCTGCGTGAGTGGAACTGGTTAGAGCTAAAGAATGGTGTTCTTTACAGGAGAAGGCAGGAAGGAGCCAAAACTATTTTTCAACTAGTGCTTCCAAAAGAGCTGAGAGCAGTTGCATTGAAAAGTCTGCACGATGATATGGGTATCGAGCGCATGATGGATCTCATACGATCCCGGTTCTATTGGCCCAAGATGTCAATGTCTGTGGAGGAGAAGATTAAGACCTGTGTGCGACATAAAACCGTCTCAAAGAAAGCTGCACCTCTAGTTAGCATTAAGACCAGCAGGCCTTTGGAGCTAGTATGCATGGAATCCTTCCTTTGGAGCCTGATCGTAGTAACAAAGGATATACTGATAATTACAGATCATTTTACCAAGTACACAGTGGCCATATCGACTCCCAACCAGAAAGCCCTCACTGTTGCAAAGTCTCTCTGGGACCACTTCATTGTGCATTACATTTTCCCTGAGCGCCTCCATAGGTACCAAGGTCCTGATTTTGAATCACGAACAATCAAAGAGCTGTGGGAGATTGTTCTCACTTTCTTAATTCTAGCAATGCCATATGAACCAAGAGGAAATAATGTCGAGCGTTTTAACAGGACGCTACTCCAGATGCTTGGTACTCTGAGCATGCATGACAAAACTCACTGGCGTGACTTCGTTAAACCACTTGTACATGCATACAACTGCATGAAGAATGAAGTTACCCGCTACACTCCATATGAACTAATGTTCTGGAGACAACCTATACTACCAACTGACATAGCCTTCAATCTACTTGTTAATGACCAGAAGAAATTGCATTCACAGTATGTGCAAGACTTGAAGAGTCACCTGGAAGAAAGCTACAGGACAGTCACCCGGAACGCTCTCAAAACAGCTGAACAAAACAAAGCCAGATTTGACAGGCATGTATCAGAGTCCACCCTGGACGTTGGTGACTGAGTTCTTGTGATACATGTTAAACTGAGAGGGAAACACAAGTTGGCTGATAAGTGGGAAACTGACATTTATGGAGTCACTAAATGTGCATGATTAGCATGATCACTAACGTTTGCTATTTCAATTGATGTTTGTTGATAGGCACAGTCACTCACATTTGATTCCATCTCATAGTGGTTTATGTCAGTATTTGTGAATTGCTTGGTGTTTTCCTGTGGATTCATGTTACATCATAGACAAGAGTTAACTGTTTACCCTGACATGTCTGAAAGTGCTGAAGAGGCTAGTAACACAAGGGATAATGTCCCTGTGGAACTCGCTCCAGTTGACTCGTTTGCTATTTCAATTGATCGATAACTGAGCTAGCCTAAATGTTAACTGCTTGTGGCTATGCTTGGTTCAGTATGAACACCCACAAAATCCTGTTTACAAAGGTACTCACCAAATCTTGGCGTCATTCTTTCCCTCAATCCCTTCACAGCATGTTTGTATAGATAAGTTACATCAGACTGAAGAACCTGAAACACCTGACATTGAGACAAACCTAACTGGTCCAGTAGAGTTTCAGCTTAAACATACAGTACAATAGACTTAGATATCGGCCATATATCCTGCCTAGAGTTGGGTGCACCCTACTAAACTCATATCTTAATCTGAGTGTCTCTCAGATCCTGACCTGTTTAACAAACATGATCACACAATATATGGGTCTTGCTCCCCATAGTTACACATGTTGTTGCTAAGCAACCAACCAATCTATAGCTGCAGAATGGTTTCCTGCTCAGGCTTATAGCTGCAGAATCGTATAGATACAGTATCATCCTGCACTCTAAGCTCTCCACTCGCTCCCCTCTCAGCAGTAGCAGCAGGTGGCAGCGAGTACAGATCCTTGAGAGTCTTTCTTTACATTGTGTATCACTCTGGCCAGAGCCGTCTTATCTGTTTGAATAAGATACGAAAAAGGACCCACTGGTGATAGGATTATTAGACCCGGCTGCTATTACAGCAACACTGATTGCTATTTGCAACACTGCCAATAGTAGGTGAGAAATGTCACCTGTACTCGAGCCAATCGAATGACCTACATATAGTTTGAAAAGGTTACTCTGAGTCTCTGACCAGTGCCTCCTATCTTTGGCCCCATTACAAGCTCTGACAATTAAATAATGTGACAACTGTTATGTTTGATGATTGATAGGAGGTAGTGATGTGACAGCTCGTTGGCTTGTCAGTTGCCAAATGCTTTGTTTTTCGTTATCGTTTCTTCTTCTTCTTCTTCTTCTTCTTTGCATGAGGTTAATTATGCAAAGTTAACGTACTGTATTCCCAGAGTTCATATAAGGCGAATCATGGATTGCAAAAGTAGTAAGATAATACATTGTATCTGGTACAAGGATCAGCTCAAAAGGGGAAATACAATCCTTCTGCAGTGTGTCATCACTAAATAACAAAATAATTAATTACAAGTAGTAAGAAAATAATACATTTCAAGTAATTCAAAAAGTTATTAGAGTAGCATTCGTAATCACAGGAAATAATTAACTAGACCATATCACCTTGATTTAAAATGTAAACTTTTATTTGCCACTTGCATATAGGATGCAACAGGTGTAAAATGGTACAGTGAAATTCTTACCTTGAGAGCTCTTTTGTCACAATGTAGTACAGGTCAGTGTCAGTACCTTATTTAATGTGCAGGGATACTGGAGTGGTTGTATATACAGGTCAGTGTCAGTACCTTATTCAATGTGCAGGGGTACTGGAGTGGTTGCATATACAGGTCAGTGCCAGTACCTTATTCAATGTGCAGGGGTACTGGAGTGGCTGTATATACAGATCAGTGTCAGTACCTTATTCAATGTGCAGGGGTACTGGAGTGGTTGTATATACAGGTCAGTGTCAGTACCTTATTCAATGTGCAGGGGTACTGGAGTGGTTGTATATACAGGTCAGTGTCAGTACCTTATTCAATGTGCAGGGGTACTGGAGTGGTTGTATATACAGGTCAGTGTCAGTACCTTATTCAATGTGCAGGGGTACTGGAGTGGTTGTATATACAGGTCAGTGTCAGTACCTTATTCAATATGCAGGGGTACTAGAGTGGTTGTATATACAGGTCAGTGTCAGTACCTTATTCAATGTGCAGGGGTACTGGAGTGGTTGTATATACAGGTCAGTGCCAGTACCTTATTCAATGTGCAGGGGTACTGGAGTGGTTGTATATACAAGTCAGTACCTTATTCAATGTGCAGGGGTACTGGAGTGGTTGTATACACAGGTCAGTGTCAGTACCTTATTCAATGTGCAGGGGTACTGGAGTGGTTGTATATACAGGTCAGTGTCAGTACCTTATTCAATGTGCAGGGGTACTGGAGTGGTTGCATATACAGGTCAGTGCCAGTAACTTATTCAATGTGCAGGGGTACTGGAGTGGTTGTATATTCAGGTCAGTACCTTATTCAATGTGCAGGGGTACTGGAGTGGTTGTATATTCAGGTCAGTACCTTATTCAATGTGCAGGGGTACTGGAGTGGTTGAGCTGGATGTATACATAAAAAGTGACTGGTTGTAGGATTTCAAGCCCATTCCCAACAATGCAGAGTTGAAAAGTATCACGGATGGAAAGGAACTTAAGGCCCCGTCCCCCTTTACTACAGCCCCATTGATGTGAATGGGGTCGTGTTCGACCCTCCGTTACCTATAGTCCACGATAAGCTCCTTTGTTTTGCTGATGTTGAGGGGGTGGTTGTTGTGGGGGCACACCCCTGCCTGCCATATTTCTGATCCCCTCCCTATAGGCTGTCTGATCATCGTTGGTGATCAAGCCTACCACCGTCGTGTCGTTTGCAAACTTAATGATGGAGTAGTGTTAGTGTTGGAGTCGTGCTTGGCTGAACAGGGAGAACAGGAAGGGTCTAAGCACATAACCTGGAGGGGCCCCTTGTTGAGCGTCATCAAAGTGGATGTCTGTTGCCTACCCTCACCACCTTGGGGTAACCCGTCAGGAAATCCAGGATCCAGTTGCAGAGGGAAGTGTTCAGTCCCATGGTCCTTAATTTTAGTGATGAGCTTGGAGGGCAGTATGGTGTTGAATGTTGGTTGAGCTGTAGTCAATGAACATTCTTACATAGGTGATACTTTTTTCCAGGTGGGTAAGGGTGTTGTGGAGTGCAATAGAGATTGCGTCATCTGTAGATCTGTTGGGGAGGTTTGCAAATTGGTGTAGGTCTGTTTTTTGGTGGGATGATGGTGTTGATGTGAGCCACGACCAGCCTTTCAAAGCATTTCATGGCTACAGATGTGAGTGCAGAAGGGCAGTAGTCATTTAGACAGGTTACCTTGGCATTCTTGGTCACAGGGAATATGGTGGTTTGCTTGAAATATGTAGTTATTACTGACTGTGTTATGGAAATGTTTTCAAATTTCAGTGAAAACACTTGCCAGATGGTCAGTGCATGCTCTGAGTACGCGTCCTGGTAATCTGTCTGTGAATATGAACCTGTTTAAAGGTCTTACTCACATCGGCTACGGAAAGCATGATCACACAGTCGTCTAGAACTGCTGGCACTCTCATGCAAGGTTCAGTGTTGCTTGCCTCAGCGAGCATAGAACGCATTTAGCTCGTCTGGTAGGCTCGCGTCACTGGGTTTCCCTTTATAATCCGTGATAGTTTGCCAAGCCCTGCCATATCTGACAAACATCAGAGCCGGTGTAGTAGGTTTAGGAGTCTGTTTGTCTGAGCCTTCATGCACCAGTACCACCTGCCGGACGGGAGCGTGGAGAACAGTTCTCAGATACTGCCTGGCATGTACGATTAATAAGGTTAATCATCTACAAACCGTGTCATTGCCATAAGGTAAATAAATAATACAATGAAATTAAGAGTTAGAGCACTTGTTAATCTCCACAGCTGTAGGTGGCTGAACCTCCCGATGGTGCACATTGCTTTATCTTTCGGGTGTCTGGTATTATCTGGTGGTGTTGTCATTGTTTTATTTTTGGGGTGTCTGGTATTATCTGGTGTTGTTGTCATCGTTTTATTTTTGGGGTGTCTGGTATCATCTGGCGGTGTTGTGCCAACTGGAATTATCTGGTCAAGTTGTCCTGTCCTGTCCTCACCCATATTGTTTGAAGTGCCTGGTAACTGGTCGAATTAGCCCATATAATGGATCCATTCAGCTTAGAAGCCCAGTTCAATAACACACACACACACACACACACACACACACACACACACACACACACACACACACACACACACACACACACACACACACACACACACACACACACACACACACACACACACACACATATACACACACACACACACACACACACACACACACACACACACACACACACACACACACAGTTCAATAGAAGTGAAAGGCAGTATGTAGTGGGTACAGCATTATGCAGTGAAGTAGATGGTTGTGTACAACAGGGCATTATGTGGCTGGAGAGACACCGTTCTTTCGACAAAATTATGCCTTAGTCCGACACCTGGTAACTCAATTGGGTCACAGCGGGATTTCACCCCCGCTTCTGTCCATTTCAGACAAAGGGCACCTCCGTTGCTGTTTAGATTTTTTATTACACAGACAACTGAAAGGATTCATGCAATGGCAATATTCCTGGCCCAGCAGTTTGTTTGAATAGGGACATTCATGTAACTCAGGAAGTCTGCATGGATGTATAATCGTTTGAAGGTCAGATTCAAAAATATGTTTTCTGAGTGATTCCTTAGGGCTTGAGTTAACCCTTATGTCTTCAGTTAACACTTAGGTCCTGGGTTAACCCTTTGGCATGTAATGTATTGTAAAAGATAGGAACACTATATACTTGGCCAGTAAATGTAGTTGGACAGAAGATTGGCCATGTGAATGAAACAATATATAAGAATGAAGGGTTATTCTATGTACATTTGGGATGCCAGCTCTATGCAGGCATCCTCTATATATCCTTTCCAAGCGTTATAAATTCTGCAAAAAAAGAAACGTCCCTTTTTCAGGACCTTGTCTTTCAAAGATAATTAGTAAAAATCCAAATATCTTCACAGATCTTCATTGTAAAGGGTTTAAACACTGTTTCCCTCATAAACAATTCATGAGCATGCACCTGTGGAACGGTCGTTAAGACACTAACAGCTTACAGACAGTAGGTAATTAAGGTCACAGTTCTGAAAACTTAGGACACTATAAAGAGGCCTGCAGATGAGCAGGGTCCCTGCTCATCTGCGTGAACGTGCCTTAAGCATGCTTCAAGGTGGCATGACGATTGCAGATGTTGCCAGGGCAATAAATTGCAATGTCCGTACTGTGAGACACCTAAGACAGAGCTACAGGGAGACAGGACGGACAGCTGATCGTCCTCGCAGTGGCAGAACACGTGTAACAACACCTGCACAGGATCGGTACACCTGAACATCACACCTGCCGGACAGGTACAGGACAGCAACAACTACCCGAGTTACACCAGGAACGCACAATCCCTCCATCAGTGCTCAGACTGTCCGCAATAGGCTGAGAGGCTGGACTGAGGGCTTGTAGGCCTGTTGTAAGGCAAGTCCACCCCAGACATCACTGGCAACAATGTTGCCTATGGGCACAAACCCCCTGTCGCTGGACCAGACAGGACTGGCAAAAAGTGCTCTTCACTGAGGAGTCGTGGTTTTATGGTACCCTTCCTGCAGGCTCATCCTGACATGACCCTCCAGCATGACAATGCCAGCAGCCATACTGCTCGTTCTGTGCATGATTTCCTGCATGACAGGACTGTCAGTGTTCTGCCATGGCAGCAAAAAGCCCAGATCTCAATCCCATTGAGCACATCTGGGACTTGTTGGATCAGATGGAGAGGGCTATGGCCATTCCCCCCAGAAATGTCTGGGAACTTGCAGGTGCCTTGGTGGAAGAGTGGGGTAACATCTCACAGCAATAACTGGCAAATCTGGTGCAGTCCATGAGGAGGAGATGCACTGCAGTACTTAATGCAGCTGGTGGCCACACCAGACACTGACTGTTATTTTGACCCCTCTTTGTTCAGGGACAGGTTATTCCATTTATGTTAGTCACATGTCTGTGGAACTTGTTCAGTTTATGTCTCAGTTGTTGAATCTCATGTTCATACAAATATTTACACATGTTAAGTTTGCTGTAAATAAATGCAGTTGACAGTGAGAGGACATTTCTTTTTTTGCTGAGTTTATTTGTATGCTAACATTAGCCTACTCACAATGGAGGTTAACAAGCTTATATTTTGGGGTTCTGATTGGTTAAGACAGTTGAATTAAGCTCATGAGGCCTTTTAAGCGTTATATTCTTCAAGAATCATTGGCTATGTTTCCAGCGGCAATTATTTGTAAATCTTGGAGGGACAAAAAATAAGAAAAGTGGGATGAACTTCAGCAAAGCCACTACACAACAAAACACGACACAATACATTATTTGCACTATAACTGTGACAAACGGTGCCCACAAACTGTTAGGGCCTACATAAAGCTGTCCCAACATCTTACCACTGCTACACCTGGCTATCAGCGGAGCCTTTTCTGGCAGTGAAACAGTTCATTCAGCCTCATTTACTGCCTTTTTAAAAAACATAGCTGATATGGCTGACTTACTTAAACAAATGTGGTTTCTAATGACAATTGATATGTACAAACTATAGCATAAGGAGACGACAAGTGGATAATAATTTTGATTAAGACATTAATGAGCGAGCTAGGACAGACGTAGTCAATATAACTATTTGTTTAGCACTTTTGAAATGTACAACAACAGAATTCAGAACATGGGCTGTTCTTACAGTGTTCTCCCTGCACACCAAGTCAGAACCGTAGGATAAATAAAGGGGGCATATAAGCAGACAATGAAAGCTCTTACAATATTCAATGATTACATTTCTCTAAAACAGGTTATAGGCTACATGTGCACCACCAAGTCAGAACCATATGTGAAATTAAGAGGGGTAAATAGACCAAATTATTAGGGTGAGGCACATGGGCTACTAACATCTTACTACACAACATACACTTGGTATTACTTTCTTATCTACAGTATACAATTCTCCCTGGCATATTACATCATTTATGCAGCAGCATAGAATACATTTTTGGACTCACCTTGTTGTGCTGTGCTCACTTGAAGAGGAAGGTGGCACGGCGATCCTTCGTGGGCAAATATTGTCATCAAAGTCTGGCATTCTCTGGACAAATGGGAAATCGGAAAAAAGATTGAATCGTGATGACGTCATTGATCTTCAGGTCGTAGCTGTAGAAAGAGGACAGATTTACAATTCCGAGTTGTATGACCGTTCAAAACGTATTTTCCCAGTTGTCTTGAACTCACTGAAGTCAAGTTTTCGCAGTTCCGAGTCAACAGTTGTTTTGAGCGCGGCATAAATCATGCTTCATTGACAGCAAGGCCCATGTTGAATGTTTATCATTTTAAATTTGGAAAAGAGCCCCTTAATCCCAGATTTGTGACCACACAGCCACTCCACTGAATAGCAAGCTAGTGATTGCTTTACAATGCTTGTAGTTAGCCACTGTCATTGGTTCCTTCCAAACCACTCATTGTTGAATGAGATTTCCAACATGTTTAGTCCAATGGGCGATGAGCACCGATACATTTTATCTATAATTTCTTTTCATTATTTCTCTTCATATGACAAGGATTAAAAAGGATTTGCCAGTAGACTGTCTACTTGATTTACGAGGATGACTGCCAGCTAAGATTTTGAAAGTATGATCAGTCCAATCAAAGCTGCTGTACATATAACGTGATTGGATGTCATTTTATCTGTGGCCAATGACTTTGAGCCTTCTTGGATGAGCACTTCTAATGTAACTCTATGACAGCACCCAAGGGGTTTGAATTTTCTAGCTCTACCCTTAGACTTTGCAGTGATGTTGTGTTCCCATGAGTGACAGAATACTGAGCCAATCACGACACAACGCTCCGTATTTTCTGCAGGCTTGCCTCACCACCACAGAAAGCACTGAGCTCGGCTGAAACATCTGCATTTTGAAGCTGCCTTACTCAAGAAAACAAAAAAGACAACATGTTTGTATGCGGCTTTATAAACTCAATTATATATTTGTTTACATTGTTTGCAACCTGATATGACACGTATTAATCCCAAAATAACATGCAAAACAGGCATGTTTTAAAATTGGTTTTATTGATTTTTGCTAACAATCTGGGTCTCTGCTCCACCTGCCCTGACTGACGGTTGCCACTGTATGTATCATTCATTTAAAAGTCCAAAATGTATGTACCAATACCAGATTGCCCATTTAAATTGTGCTACTTCCTGCCTCTGCAAACAAAATAATATCACCTGACCTTATAGTGGCTTTAACAAATAACAATTCATCTAATATGTCTTGGAAAACCTTGCTTCCTGTTTTGAATGTCTCTGGCACAAGGCAGGACATGTAGACATGGTAGGATTAATTTACTAATTGAAATGTTTATTCTCATGTAATATGTTGGTCAGTTCCCTGACCCTTGACCTGACGAAGGCTGAATATCAGTAGAACACTGGTTCATACTGTTTGTTTATCGTCTTAATGGTCCTGTATGGTGATGGGGTCCAGGTGTCTCCTTTAGTGTTCCCGGGCCGTATGTTTCAAGCTTCTCAGAGTAGGAGTGCTGGTCAAGGATCAGTTCACTATGAATAAAATTACATGAAAAGGGGGAACCTGATCCTAGATCAGCACTCCTACTCTGAGACACTTTATATATATGGAGCAGGACCAGTCCTGCCAAGGGCTATATCCGCAGAGGCCCATTCAGGTAGGAAGAGGAAGAATGAGGAAGGTCCTCTTCATTCATTTGAGGAAAATAAATACAATTATATATATATCAAAAACCTTCTTGTGAGGCTCCTAGCGTAGCCTAGTGGTTAGAGCGGTAGACTAGTAACTGAAAGGTTACAAGTTCAAATCCCCGAGCTGACAAGATACAAATCTGTTGTTCTGCCCCTGAACAAGGCACTGAGTGACCCACGGTTCCTAGGCTGTCATTGAAAATAAGAATTTGTTCTTAACTAACTTGCTTAGTTATATAAAGGTAAAATGAAATTACACCTTAGTCACACACACATCACCGTTAGATAGAAAAACAATGTCCACTCACTCTCTACCCCTCTCTCCATTCTGCATTATTATCAACACAGAAATGTAGGTTAATGATGATTGCATATTACCAACTAAATATTTCAAGTCTAAGGGAGTGAGATGTGTTTTGCTCTATGATGTGTTGTCCTCAATCAGCCCGTGATTTCCAACTCAGATATCCGACTTTGCCCAAGTCGACAGTTTACCCACTGTAAGAATGTGTCCCAAATGGCACCCTATTCTCTATGTAGTGCACCACTCTTGGCCAGGGCCCATGGGGATGTAGTCAGAAGTAGTGCACTATATGGGTAATAAGGTCTCATTCGGCACATGTCCTTAGTCAGCTGACCATAGGATGTTAATGATCTGGGTGAAGTTGTGAAAGTTAAAATACAAGACAAATACAGTTTGAGTTAATACATGACATATCAATCCCACTGGGCAAGAAACTGGTTGAATCAATGTTTTTTTCTCCACGTCATTATAACCAAAGAAACATATGTGATGACGTTGAATCAATATGAAAAAAAGTTAACAACGCAAGAGAATTTAATGACATGGTGACAGTTTTTGTTGATTTCACATTGATTTCAAGTTAGTTGACAACTCAACCAAATGTAAAACTAGATGTTGAAATGACATCTGTGCCCAGTAGGATATCAGTTGTGGTTCTAAACAAAAATAAAATAGTGTGAAACAAGCAAGAGGCGTGTTGCAAAAACATCCCCTTCCCAGTGCCAAGGTGCTAATAGGTCATGTATTGTTGTTAAGTCATGTATTGTTGTTAAATGATGACCTATAAGCACCTCCGCTCTAGAAAGAGGATGTTTTTGTTAAATGATGACCTATAAGCACCTCCGCTCTAGAAAGCGGATGTTTTTGCAACACGCACCTTGATTTCTTCCCAACATTTTATATTTGTTTAGAACCAGAACTCAGAGACTATTATCACAGTCTATAAATACGCATAAGGTTATAAATGTATAAATCAAATCAAATCAAATCAAATTTTATTTGTCACATACACATGGTTAGCAGATGTTAATGCGAGTGTAGCGAAATGCTTGTGCTTCTAGTTCCGACAATGCAGTAATAACAAGTAATCTAACTAACAATTCCAAAACTACTGTCTTGTACACAGTGTAAGGGGGATAAAGAATATGTACATAAGGATATATGAATGAGTGATGGTACAGAGCAGCATAGGCAAGATACAGTAGATGGTATCGGGTACAGTATGTACAAATGAGATGAGTATGTAAACAAAGTGGCATAGTATAGTATAAAGTGGCTAGTGATACATGTATTACATAAGGATACCGTCGATGATATAGAGTACAGTATATACGTATGCGTATGAGATGAATAATGTAGGGTAAGTAACATTTATATAAGGTAGCATTGTTTAAAGTGGCTAGTGATATATTTACATCATTTCCCATCAATTCCCATTATTAAAGTGGCTGGAGTTGAGTCAGTGTCAGTGTGTTGGCAGCAGCCACTCAGTGTTAGTGGTGGCTGTTTAACAGTCTGATGGCCTTGAGATAGAAGCTGTTTTTCAGTCTCTCGGTCCCAGCTTTGATGCACCTGTACTGACCTCGCCTTCTGGATGATAGCGGGGTGAACAGGCAGTGGCTCGGGTGGTTGATGTCCTTGATGATCTTTATGGCCTTCCTGTGACATCGGGTGGTGTAGGTGTCCTGGAGGGCAGGTAGTTTGCCCCCGGTGATGCGTTGTGCAGACCTCACTACCCTCTGGAGAGCCTTACGGTTGAGGGCGGTGCAGTTGCCATACCAGGCGGTGATACAGCCCGCCAGGATGCTCTCGATTGTGCATCTGTAGAAGTTTGTGAGTGCTTTTGGTGACAAGCCGAATTTCTTCAGCCTCCTGAGGTTGAAGAGGCGCTGCTGCGCCTTCTTCACGATGCTGTCTGTGTGAGTGGACCAATTCAGTTTGTCTGTGATGTGTATGCCGAGGAACTTAAAACTTGCTACCCTCTCCACTACTGTTCCATCGATGTGGATAGGGGGGTGTTCCCTCTGCTGTTTCCTGAAGTCCACAATCATCTCCTTAGTTTTGTTGACGTTGAGTGTGAGGTTGTTTTCCTGACACCACACTCCGATATAGCCTATAAAGTTGTGTTTTATTATTTGTTTATCAGTTCATTAAAGTTGCACTTATCGTAAGACATTAAATTAGTTGATTCTCATAGGCTAATGCAGCTTTTCAGCCACACAACTCATGTAAACCTACTATAAACTACTGTTTGCATCTTCAAGGCTGGTTACTTTCTAAATGCAATACGCTACAGTTACTAGTTACCTGTCAAAAATTGTAATCAGCAGTGTTACTTTTGGATTATCAAAAACCCAGCAATGTAATCGAAGGCAATGCCTTAAGAGGCATTAGAAGAAGACAAACAGGACCATCAAACGCAATCATAGTGGTCTCTGACTTGTGGTCAGACCAAATCCTGTGTTTATCTTCCTGTTATAGCTGTAGGTACAGTCTCCCCAACCCTGTGTTTATCCTGTTATAGCTGTAGGTAGTCTCCCCAACCCTGTGTTTATCTTCCTGTTGTAGCTGTAGGTACAGTCTCCCCAACCCTGTGTTTATCCTGTTATAGCTGTAGGTTGTCTCCCCAACCCTGTGTTTATCTTCCTGTTATAGCTGTAGGTACAGTCTCCCCAACCCTGTGTTTATCCTGTTATAGCTGTAGGTAGTCTCCCCAACCCTGTGTTTATCTTCCTGTTATAGCTGTAGGTAGTCTCCCCAACCCTGTGTTTATCTTCCTGTTATAACTGTAGGTAGTCTCCCCAACCCTGTATTTACCCTCCTGTTATAGCTGTAGGTACAGTCTCCCCAACCCTGTGTTTATCTTCCTGTTATAGCTGTAGGTACAGTCTCCCCAACCCTGTGTTTATCTTCCTGTTATAGCTGTAGGTACAGTCTCTCCAACCCTGTATTTATCTTCCTGTTATAGCTGTAGGTACAGTCTCCCCAACCCTGTATTTATCTTCCTGTTATAGCTGTAGGTACAGTCTCCCCAACCCTGTGTTTATCTTCCTGTTATAGCTGTAGGTAGTCTCCCCAACCCTGTGTTTATCTTCCTGTTATAGCTGTAGGTAGTCTCCCCAACCCTGTATTTACCCTCCTGTTATAGCTGTAGGTACAGTCTCCCCAACCCTGTGTTTATCTTCCTGTTACAGCTGTAGGTACAGTCTCCCCAACCCTGTGTTTATCTTCCTGTTATAGCTGTAGGTACAGTCTCCCCAACCCTGTATTTATCTTCCTGTTATAGCTGTAGGTACAGTCTCCCCAACCCTGTATTTATCTTCCTGTTTTAGCTGTAGGTAGTCTCCCCAACCCTGTATTTATCTTCCTGTTATAGCTGTAGGTAGTCTCCCCAACCCTGTATTTATCTTCCTGTTATAGCTGTAGGTAGTCTCCCCAACCCTGTGTTTATCTTCCTGTTATAGCTGTAGGTAGTCTCCCCAACCCTGTATTTATCTTCCTGTTATAGCTGTAGGTAGTCTCCCCAACCCTGTGTTTACCTTCCTGTTTTAGCTGTAGGTAGTCTCCCCAACCCTGTATTTATCTTCCTGTTATAGCTGTAGGTAGTCTCCCCAACCCTGTATTTATCTTCCTGTTATAGCTGTAGGTAGTCTCCCCAACCCTGTGTTTATCTTCCTGTTATAGCTGTAGGTAGTCTCCCCAACCCTGTATTTATCTTCCTGTTATAGCTGTAGGTACAGTCTCCCCAACCCTGTGTTTATCTTCCTGTTATAGCTGTAGGTAGTCTCCCCAACCCTGTGTTTATCTTCCTGTTGTAGCTGTAGGTTGTCTCCCCAACCCTGTATTTATCTTCCTGTTGTAGCTGTAGGTAGTCTCCCCAACCCTGTATTTATCTTCCTGTTATAGCTGTAGGTAGTCTCCCCAACCCTGTATTTATCTTCCTGTTATAGCTGTAGGTAGTCTCCCCAACCCTGTATTTATCTTCCTGTTATAGCTGTAGGTTGTCTCCCCAACCCTGCATTTACCCTCCTGTTATAGCTGTAGGTACAGTCTCCCCAATCCTGTGTTTATCTTCCTGTTATAGCTGTAGGTAGTCTCCCCAACCCTGTATTTACCCTCCTGTTATAGCTGTAGGTACAGTCTCCCCAACCCTGTATTTATCTTCCTGTTATAGCTGTAGGTAGTCTCCCCAACCCTGTATTTATCTTCCTGTTATAGCTGTAGGTACAGTCTCCCCAACCCTGTGTTTATCTTCCTGTTATAGCTGTAGGTAGTCTCCCCAACCCTGTATTTATCTTCCTGTTATAGCTGTAGGTAGTCTCCCCAACCCTGTATTTACCCTCCTGTTATAGCTGTAGGTACAGTCTCCCCAACCCTGTGTTTATCTTCCTGTTATAGCTGTAGGTAGTCTCCCCAACCCTGTATTTATCTTCCTGTTATAGCTGTAGGTAGTCTCCCCAACCCTGTGTTTATCTTCCTGTTATAGCTGTAGGTAGTCTCCCCAACCCTGTGTTTATCCTGTTATAGCTGTAGGTACAGTCTCCCCAACCCTGTATTTACCCTACTGTTATAGCTGTAGGTAGTCTCCCCAACCCTGTATTTATCTTCCTGTTATAGCTGTAGGTACAGTCTCCCCAACCCTGTGTTTATCCTGTTATAGCTGTAGGTAGTCTCCCCAACCCTGTGTTTATCTTCATGTTATAGCTGTAGGTACAGTCTCCCCAACCCTGTATTTATCTTCCTGTTATAGCTGTAGGTAGTCTCCCCAACCCTGTATTTATCTTCCTGTTATTGCTGTAGGTAGTCTCCCCAACCCTGTATTTATCTTCCTGTTAATAGCTGTAGGTACTGTTAGTTTGGGTTTAAAGGTCATCCCAGCTCACCTAAAGCGTTGGATGCAGTGAAGCCACTAGATTCAGCTGTCTGGTTTTTACTACCTACCTGACGACATCTATTTACATATTCTATACTTTACTATACTGAATTTGAGGTACAGTGTGTGCTCCCCAAAATGGCACCTTATTCTCTATGTAGTGCATTACTTTTGCCTAGTGTCCTATGGGCCCTGGTCAAAAGTAGAGCATGGCATAGGGAAGAGGGTGCCGTTTTAGATGCAACCAGTGTGTTCTGTACTGTGCCTCAGGAGAAGTTCTAGTGATTTGTGTCCGATTTTAATTCTCTGATCAAGCATTATATACAGTGGGGCAAAAAAGTATTTAGTCAGCCACCAATTGTGCAAGTTCTCACACTCAAACAGGAGTGTGACTGTTTGAGGTTGTGGACAGGTGTCTTTTCTACTGATAACAAGTTCAAACAGGTGCCATTAATACAGGTAACGAGTGGAGGACAGAGGAGCCTCAACCTCTTGAAACTAGGGGGCACTATTTTCATTTTTGGAAAAATAACATTCCCAAAGTAAACAGGCTATTTCTCAGGACCAGATGCTAGAATATGCATATAATTGACAGCGTAGGATAGAAAACACTCTAAAGTTTCCAAAACTGTAAAAATATTGTCTGTGAGTATAACAGAATTGATATTGCAGGCGAAAGCCTGAGTAAAATCCAATCAGGAAGTGACTCTTATTTCGAAACCCCTGTGTTCCTATGCATCCCTGTTGCCCATTGAAAGGGATATCAACCAGATTCCTTTTTCTATGGCTTCCCTAATGTGTCTACAGCCACTAGACATAGTTTCATGCTTTTATTTTGAAAAATGAGCGTGAACGACAACATTGCGTCAGTGGTCAGGTGGTGGCTCTCAGAGTGATTTGTGCGTAATAGACAAAGGTGGCCATTGTTCCTCTCGCGCCTACTTATAAAAAACGTTTGCCATGTTTCTGTCAATATTATGGATCTAATTTGAAGTTTTTTTCAGCGTTGTCGTGACCGCAATTTCCGGTGGATTTCTCAACAAAACGTGGACAAGAAAAGGAGGTATTTCGGCTATAAAAATAATCTTTAAGGAACAAAAGGGACATTTGCTGTCTAACTGGGAGTCTTGTGAGTGAAAACATCCGAAGCTCATCAAAGGTAAACGATTTAATTTGATAGCTTTTCTGATTTTCGTGACCAACATAATGCTATGCTAGGCTATCGATAAATTTACACAAACGCTTGTCTTGCTTTGGCTGTAAAGCATAATTTAAAAATCTGAGATGACAGGGTGATTAACAAAAGGCTAAGCTGTGTTTCACTATATTTCACTTGTGATTTCATGAATATGAATATTTTCTAGTAATATTTTTTGACCGTTGCGCTATGCAAAGTTGATGACAATTCTCCCGGATCCGGGATGGGTAGTTCTAAGAGGTTTTAAAGAAGAAGTTACAGGTCTGTGAGAGCCAGAAATCTTGCTTGTTTGTAGGTGACCAAATACTTATTTTCCACCATAATTTGCAAATAAATTCATTAAAAATCCTACAATGTGATTTTCTGGATTTTTTTCTCATTTTGTCTGTCATAGTTGAAGTGTACCTATGATGAAAATTACAGGCCTCTCTCATCTTTTTAAGTGGGAGAACTTGCACAATTGGTGGCTGACTAAATACTTTTTTGCCCCACTGTATATAATGTCGACATTCCCCTCTTTTCTTTTGTATTTAATTCTAAGTAAGTCACAGCCTGTATGCACAACTTTATAGACTATAATGATTTAATACAATTAAATGTTGTTTAAATGCTGAGAGCTTTAGCTGTTGTTCTACCAGCCTATTGTCACACTCCCAAATGCTTCACAATGTATTTCTTTGTAGGCTGTAGCATTGAAATAAGTCAAATAATATAGCCTAAATAATTCATTTGAGTATCACGTGTCCAATTTGAATTCTATGATCAAGCCATTATATAAAATGTTAACATTCCACTCTCAATTCAGTCACTTCATTGATATGGATTAAATCTATTTTTATTACAGCATAAATGCAATGATAGAGAACAGAAGGACAGACAAGGAGGTTTATTAAGGTTATCCAATAGACACAAAGACATCAACAATGATGCCTGCCGTTAGCCCATGACCCAACCCTCTACTGTGTGGAAATTGACCCCCAGGACACGATTCTAGACTATCATGACTGTTGTTCTGTCAGTTTCTTTGTGTCGTGAGCACATGAGGATTTTGAAGTGCATTACTATTGTCGAGAGAATTCAGACTGTGGGTACAATGATTAATTCAAAATGCTGTAGTCTGGAGAGTAGGGCCTGTGGATCTGGGTAGGTAGCACACTGAAACAAAAGGTTTCTGTCATTAACCTTAGATGATGGGTACTGTATATAATACAGACACTCAAACAGATACTCATACAGATCGTTTATGCTGGAAAACAATGAACGACTCCAGCTAACACAGTACTTTAAAGATTGGATTGCATTAATGAACTGAATGACTGTAGAAATGCATGATCATTTGTGTTCTGGATAATGTAACACACTATTGGGTTCAGCCTTTAACAAGAGAGGATGATGTCCAGGTTGTGTGCATTTCTATCTGGAGTAGTTGCTAAGCTGCTTCAGGTGGTTTCAGACAAACCTCCTATGGAAGAGAAAGATATTCAGTATATAAAGAGAGAGAGACAGGTATTTTCTTACAGTAGAAAGTGCTTAAGGGCTTCAGTCCATTGCATTCTGGGTTAAAATTCAGCCTGCAACCCAAATGTTTCATGTTAATAGTTAGCGAACGCAGGAAGTTTTGTCTGGCTTTTGCACTTGTGCTGACATATTAGTGGGAGATGCACCGTGCTCTAGTAGCCGTTGCCCCTGTCGGTGTGAGTCCCTCTCGGCAGAGCACGACCTGTTGCAGCAGTATAATTTATCTGTGTTATATAAGAGGCACAATACACACAGTTACAGACACAAACATGCACACAAGCAAACACATACCCACACACACATGTTGGATGCCAGAACTCTACGGAATTATCTCCATGCTTCTACAGTCGTAGCCAAAAGTTTTGAGAATGACACAAATATTAATTTTCACAAAGTCTGCTGCCTCAGTTTGTAGGATGGCAATTTGCATATACTCCAGAATGTTATGAAGAGTGATCAGATGAATTGCAATTTATTGCAAAGTCTTTGCCATGCAAATAGACTGAATCCCCCAAAAACATTTCCACCGTATTTCAGCCCTGCCACAAAAGGACCAGCTGACATCATGTCAGTGATTCTCTCGTTAACACAGGTGTGAGTGTTGACGAGGACAAGGCTGGAGATCACTCTGTCATGCTGATTGAGTTCGAATAACAGACTGGAAGCTTCAAAAGGAGGGTGGTGCTTGGAATCATTGTTCTTTCTCTGTCAACCTTGTTTACCTGCAAGGAAACACGTTCCGTCATCATTGCTTTGCACAAAAAGGGCTTCACAGGCAAGAATATTGCTGCCAGTAAGAGTGCACCTAAATCAACCATTTATCGGATCATCAAGAACTTCAAGGAGAGCGGTTCAATTGTTGTGAAGAAGACTTCAGGGCGCCCAAGAAAGTCCAGCAAGCGCCAGGACCCTCTCCTAAAGTTGATTCAGCTGCAGGATCAGGGCACCACCAGTACAGAGCTTGCTCAGGAATGGCAGCAGGCAGGTGTGAGTGCATCTGTACGCACAGTGAGGCAAAGACTTTTGGAGGATGGCCTGGTGTCAAAAAGGGCAGCAAAGAAGCCACTTCTCTCCAGGAAAAACATCAGGGACAGACTGATATTCTGCAAAAGGTACAGGGATTGGACTGCTGAGGACTGGGGTAAAGTCATTTTCTCGGATGAATCCCCTTTCCGATTGTTTGGGGCATCCGGAAAAAGCTTGTCCGGAGAAGACAAGATGAGTGCTACCATCAGTCCTGTGTCATGCCACCAGTAAAGCATCCTGAGACCATTTCATGTGTGGGTTTGCTTCTCAGCCAGGGGAGTGGGCTCACTCACAATTTTGCCTAAGAACACAGCCATGAATAAAGAATGGTACCAACACATCCTCCGAGAGCAACTTCTCCCAACCATCCAGGAACAGTTTGGTGACGAACAATGCCTTTTCCAGCATGATGGAGCACCTTGCCATAAGGCAAAAGTGATAACTAACTAACAAATCATAGATATTTTGGGCCCATGGCCAGGAAACTCCCCAGACCTTAATTCCATTGAGAACTTGTGGTCAATCCTCAAGAGGCTGGTGGAAAAACAAAAACCCACAAATTCTGACAAACCCCAAGCATTGATTATGCAAGAATGGGCTGCCATCAGTCAGGATGTGGCCCAGAAGTTAATTGACAGCATTCCAGGGCGGATTGCAGAGGTCTTGAAAAATAAGGGTCAACACTGCAAATATTTACTCTTTGCAACTTAATGTAAATTGTCAATAAAAGCCTTTGACACTTATGAAATGCTTGTAATTATACTTCAGTATTCCATAGTAACATCTGACAAAAATCTCTAAAGACACTGAAGCAGCAAACTTTGTGGAAATGTATATTTGTGTCATTCTCAAAACTTTTGGCCACGACTGTACACATTTACTGTGTCAGAGAGAGGGCAGATATGCACTGGTGTTCCACAGGGGGTGTATGTGCATTCATGCCTGGAAGAATGTTGGGAGTGCTGGAGCTCACACCAGCTCCCCTAGGCTCTCGTCTCTCTGTGAAAACCCCAGAGTGTGAGTTCATTCTGGGCCGTCGAGGTCTCCGAGAGCAGCCTTCTCTCACCATACCCCTGGGTCCCTTATGCCTCCTACTGTCTACATACAAAACAGCAACATAGAGGTACAAGATCTGCTCCAAACTATATCCAAACTAGAATAGAATGTATGTTTTATTTATCCATTTGTACAGAAAGTTTGCTAACATGCCTTGCTTAACGGCACAACGCCAGTGCTGTAGGTAGCACCTGGGAAAATTATGCCAGTAACCCGGTATGTTATGTTGCTGTGGATATTGGAACGGAACCACAGAGTTGCAGTATTCCAGTCACATCTTGGCCTCCCGTGCTCCCTCACGCAATGTAACCTTGTCCCCAGGCTCAACTGCTACCGCATATACAGAGAGAGAGAGAGAGAGAGAGCGAGATTACACACACTGTAAACTGTGTCACTTCCTAGGATGTCTTCAGTTATATTGTTCACTCCACAGGAAACCTGTCACCTAACCTTCACACCCAGGCAATGTGAACTATAATTACTGTACAGTCACTTCTCTACTGCATAAGTATTGGTTTGCAATGATATGAGTCCCTCAATGATGTGAAAAGTACAAGGAGATGACGAGATCAGGAGAGGAGATGGGGAGATGAAAGGAGGAGATGACGAGATCAGGAGAAGAGACGAGGAGATGACGAGAGGAGATCAGGAGATCAGGAGAGGAGACGAGGAAATGACGAGAGGAGATGATGAGATCAGATGAGGAGATGACGAGATCAGGAGAGGAGACGAGGAGATCAGGAGAGGAGATGACGAGATCAGGAGAGGAGACGAGGAGATGACGAGAGGAGATGACGAGATGACGAGAGGAGACGAGGAGATGACGAGAGGAGATGACGAGATGACGAGATCAGGAGAGGAGATGAGGAGATGACGATAGGAGATGAGGAGATGATGAGATCAGGAGAGGAGACGAGGAGATGACGAGATCAGGAGAGGAGACGATGAGATGACGAGATCAGGAGAGGAGACGAGGAGATGACGAGATCAGGAGAGGAGACGAGGAGATCAGAAGAGGAGACGACGAGATCAGGAGAGGAGACGACGAGATCAGGACAGGAGACGACAAGATCAGGAGAGGAGACGACGAGATCAGGAGAGGAGACAAGACATGGAACACTGGTCACTTAAATATTTTACAACGGGTGGGTCCAATCCTGAATGCTGATTGGTTAAAACCGCATTCTGGCCGGTGTCTATTCCACAAGTTGCTACCGGCTAAATCTGACGTTAAAATGCCTATTTACTCTGTTCTATCTGACTGCGCAATCCACTGTCTCATCAGCCCAGCCAAACAATTTATCAACTTGATCTCCACTATAAAAAACATCTAGACATTATCTCACATTTCTTTAAGACTAACATTTAGTTTTCAACAGTGAAGATTTGTATAAACCTTGTCTGTCTCTCTGACATTTGCAACATTGTTTCAATATTCAAATTCGATCTAATGCTGTCCCATAGTAATGAACGTGTCATCAGTCGGGACGATACAGGCAGACAGACAGGCAGACAATCATTGTTTGAATATGTTGGTATTCTTCAGATATAGAAGAATATATTCTATCCTACAGTACATATTCTTCAGATATACTATATATTCTATCCTACTGTACGTATTCTTCAGATATACTATATATTCTATCCTACTGTACGTATTCTTCAGATATACTATATATTCTATCCTACTGTACGTATTCTTCAGATATACTATATATTCTATCCTACTGTACGTATTCTTCAGATATACTATATATTCTATCCTACAGTACGTATTCTTCAGATATACTATATATTCTATCCTACAGTACGTATTCTTCAGATATACTACATATTCTATCCTACTGTATGTATTCTTCAGATATACTGCATATTCTATCCTACAGTACTTATTCTTCAGATATACTACATATTCTATCCTACTGTATGTATTCGTTAGATATACTATATATATTGTATCCACATACTGTCCATAATGTCTATACATCCAATATATATTCATTCTCCGGACCTTTATCATTCTATTATTTACATTTTTTCTTTAACTTTTTAGATTTGTGTGAATTATTGCGCATCTTTCGGTATTACTGCACTGTTGGAGCTGGGAACACAAGCATTTCGCTACACCCGCAATAACATCTGCTAAATATGTGTATGCGTATGTGTATTAGCTCTCCTCTCTTTTCTCTGCCCTCCCTCTCTTCTCGCCTCTTGCGTTTCATCCTCTCCTCTCTTCCCTCTAGTTTTATACTCTCTTCTGGTCTCTCCTCACATCTAATTTCTTCTCCTAGAAAATGACTCACCTTGCCTAGCTCACTCTTGTGCGTCAGACTGAAACTTGGTGCATTTTGCATGCAGATGGTATAATCCCCTCTGTGTTAGTTTAGGGGAGGGGGGGGGGGTAACACACACACACACATGTACACATACACACACAGGGCTGTGTTTGGGTCCAGATTGTCTGCATATTCAGTTGGGTGTATGACAGCAGTGCTGGCAGGCACCAGAAATAGAATTCCTATGGGGCCTTCACAACCCCAAACTACATCCGTATCATGTCACAGTGGTCCTTGTAGGGACTTGGACCTGCCTGATCCACCATATGCTGACTGAGGTACCAGGAGTCCAATAGAATAGTGCAATATATCCACCCAACATGAGTGGATTATGTGCTGTCAAGGCCTAATTGAAAAGGTGAAGTGATGGTGTGACAGACGGAGTCAGGCGCCATAGGGGCCAGCCATGCCAGATCTCAGTTATGGAGATTGTGCTGAATATATCACTATCTATCCAGAGAAGGCATTGCAGAGGAGGAACATGTCAGATTTGCATTGTTGACTTCATTTCTGGCTCTGACCAGCTATTCCCCCTGGCTGTGACCGTGATGAACCCTCATCCGTTTAGACCAACAATGTTTCTTCCAGTGAAACCATGCGAACTGCTTCAACAACTCCCTGATCCATGATCCCTTCATTCAACTTTCTGAACTCTTTTGTTGTTAAATGTGCTGTTGTATACTTCAATTCAGCAATTAAAATACAACTAAACTGAACTTATTGGTTGCTAATATTGCACCGTAATCTGTCAACATTCTTTTTTCTCATTCTTTTTTCTCATTCTTTTTTCAAAAAACATCTATAGCCATCTGTGCCATGCGAAGACAACAAGGTGCGTATATATTCATTGCACCACACTATATGGGCACACACTGGTTGAATCAATGTTGTTTCCACGTCATTTCAATATAATTATGATGAACCAACGTTGAATAGACGTTGAATTGACATCTGTGCCCAGTGGGTAACCATGTAGTGGTAAAAAATAGATGATTGCCGTTATAGCTGATTGCCGTTATAGCTGATTGCCGTTATAGATGATTGCCGTTATAGCTGATTGCCGTTATAGCTGATTGCCGTTATAGATGATTGCCGTTATAGATGATTGCCGTTATAGCTGATTGCCGTTATAGCTGATTGCCGTTATAGCTGATTGCCGTTATAGCTGATTGCCGTTATAGCTGATATAGCTGATATAGCTGAGAAAAGAGCTGATATATATCACTCAGAGAAAAGAGCTGATATATATCATTCAGAGAAAAGAGCTGATATATATCATTCAGAGCTGATATATATAATTCAGAGAAAGCCTGTTCTCTGTTAGGATGAGCTTATTTGCTCTGGCATGAGAGGTTGAGCTTATTTGCTCTGGCATGAGAGGTTATGTTTCTGTCTTAATAGAATCAATCTGCATCTCTACGGCGCTACGTTTCAATGTAGCGGCAGGTAGCCTAGTGGTTAAAAGTGTTGGGCCAGTCACCGAAAGGTCGCTGGTTAGAATCTCCAAGCCAACTAGGTGAAAAATCTGTCGATGTGCCCTTGAGCAAGACAATTAATCCTAATTGCTCCTGGAAGTCGCTCTGGATAAGAGCATCTGCTAAATGCCTAATATGTATGTAGCTAACATAGCGAGGCTCATAACGAGCTAACAACCAGAACATTAGTATTGAAGACATTCTTTCCTGCTGTGGATAATGTATTGTTCCACCAGAGGCTGTTTCGTGGAACAGCATATAATAGATTCCTCAGCAAAGATGTCACATTTCCTTTTGCTTCACAGTTTATGAAGTTACAGAATTGTATTCTTAGTGAGTAAATTGAGTTAGTCATGGCTGCCATGTTTTGTAATAATGTGATATTGATACATTAATACATATTTGGCTTATTGGGGTTTTCTACTCTCTGCCTTTGTAAAAACCAGACATTTGCCATATTTAACACCCATCCCATTCGGCACAGACGTCAGTTCAACGTCTAGTTGACCTATTTTTGTCCATTGGGATGCTTCTGTTTGGTTCAGGACCAAGACAGAGATCAGGCCAGAGGGTGGGGGGGTCCTCTCTCCCCTACCGCCCACCCCCACCTACATGCAGATCCTCCAGGTTCCTTCCCAAAACACCCATTCCCACGCCCTGCATGTGCCTCCACACCCCCAGGCTCTGAGCCTTGTGTCTGGGACTGAACTCCCAAGCTCCCCTCAGACCCCTGGCCCTCCAGACAGCTGCCTGTCTGAATAAGGGAGGATGGAGGATGAAGGACAGGAAAGGAACCGCAGCCAGCTGCTATTTGCTGGGGCTTATGGTCAAGTTGGCCCTGTTCAGAGAAAGGGGTGTCTTGAAGTGTGCTGTGCCTTGGACACTGTGCTATCTAACCTCCAAACGAGCTTCAATGCCATACAGCACTCCTTCCGTGGCCTCCAACTGCTCTTAAACGCTAGTAAAACCAAATGCATGCTGTTCAACCGTTCGCTGCCTGCACCCGCACGCCTGACCAGCATCACCACCCTGGATGGTTCCGACCTTGAATATGTGGACACCTATAAGTACCTAGGTGTCTGGCTAGACTCTAAACTCTCCTTCCAGACCCATATCAAACATCTCCAATCGAAAATCAAATCAAGAGTCGGCTTTCTATTCCGCAACAAAGCCTCCTTCACTCATGCTGCCAAACTTACCCTAGTAAAACTGACTATCCTACCGATCCTCGACTTCGGCGATGTCATCTACAAAATTGCTTCCAACACTCTACTCAGCAAACTGGATGCAGTTTATCACAGTGCCATCCGTTTTGTCACTAAAGCACCTTATACCACCCACCACTGCGACTTGTATGCTCTAGTCGGCTGGCCCTCGCTACATATTCGTCGCCAGACCCACTGGCTCCAGGTCATCTACAAGTCCATGCTAGGTAAAGCTCCGCCTTATCTCAGTTCACTGGTTACGATGGCAACACCCATCCGTAGCACGCGCTCCAGCAGGTGTATCTCACTGATCATCCCTAAAGCCAACACCTCATTTGGCCGCCTTTCGTTCCAGTTCTCTGCTGCCTGTGACTGGAACGAATTGCAAAAATCGCTGAAGTTGGAGACTTTTATCTCCCTCACCAACTTCAAACATCTGCTATCTGAGCAGCTAACCGATCGCTGCAGCTGTACATAGTCTATTGGTAAATAGCCCACCCATTTTCACCTACCTCATCCCCATACTGTTTTTATTTATTTATTTTTCTGCTCTTTTGCACACCTATACATAACCATCTGATCATTTATCACTCCAGTGTTAATCTGCATAATTGTAATTATTTGCCTACCTTCTCATGCCTTTTGCACACAATGTATATATAGACTCCCCTTTTTTCTACTGTGTTATTGACTTGTTAATTGTTTACTCCATGTGTAACTCTGTGTTGTCTGTTCACACTGCTATGCCTTATCTTGGCCAGGTCGCAGTTGTAAATGAGAACTTGTTCTCAACTAGCCTACCTGGTTAAATAAAGGTGAAATAAAATAAATAAAAAAAAATAGTCTGGTGGGCTAAAATGTTGGGGGGGAAATGTGTGTCCTCGCAGTGTTGCATCACAGTTTCACATTCAGAAAATACTGATTTCTATAAATGTATAGAGTAGCATAGAAGGTACAAGGAATAGTTTATGTCATCATTCTCTTTGTATAAGATAATTATTCATCTTTATGTAAGCCTGAAGCTGCCCATACTGTGACGAGTGGCTTCCATGGTAGTCTGAGTGGACAAAGGGCAGGGTCATGCTAATGGGAGTTTAGCTGAGGATCAGACCCTTTTTTCAATTTCACCTAAAATGACATACCCAAATCCAACTGCCTGTAGCTCAGGACCTGAAGCAAGGATATTCATATTCTTGATACCATTTGAAAGGAAAAACTTTGAACTTGTGAAATGTTAAATTAATGTAGGAGAATATAACACCTTAGATCTGGCAAAGATAACACCAAGAAAAAACATGCGCTTTTTTTTTGTGCCATCTTTGAAATGCCAGAGAAAGGCCATAATGTATTAATCCAGCTCAGTCACAATTTAGATTTTGGCCACTAGATGGCAGTAGTGCATGTGCAAAGTTTTAGACTGATCCAATGAACCATTGGATTTATTTTTAAAATGTTGTATCAAGACTGCTCAAATTTGCTAAATTGGTTTATTAATTGTTATGCACGTGAGTGAGGACCCAAAAGCGGTTTAACAAAAACAGAGTCCTTTAATGTCAAAATAAACAACCCGCAGAGAGGGCGACAAATGAAACATAAAGTCCTTCTGAAATCACAGAAGAGTTCCCCTTCTAGCAGCAGAGGAGAATAGCTGGGTTAGAGTCCCCTTCTAGCAGCAGAGGAGAATAGCTGGGTTAGCGGCGACAGACTGCTGGTCTCTCTGGGTAGGCGCGGGTCGTAGAGGACAGAGGTACCTGATCACACGTAGCATCAGATTAACAGGCAGATTCCGACAGGACAGGACAAGGGTGAAGCAAACGAGACGATAGTTTGGTTCTGGCATGAGAAACTCAAACGAGAATCTGACAAAGACAGAAGCAGGAACAGAGAGAGAAATAGAGACCTAATCAGAGGGAAAAAAGGGAACAGGTGGGAAAAGGGTGAACGAGGTAGTTAGAGAAGATGAGGAGCAGCTGGGGGAAGGAGAGGAAGAGAAGGTAACCTAATACGACCAGCAGAGGGAGACGGAGTGAAGAGAAAGAACAGGAACAAGACATAATATGACACTACATGACAGTACCCCCCCACTCACCGAGCGCCTCCTGGCGCACTCGAGGAGGAAACCTGGCGGCAACGGAGGAAATCATCGATCAGCGAACGGTCCAGCACGTCCCGAGAGGGAACCCAACTCCTTTCCTCAGGACCGTACCCCTCCCAATCCACTAGGTACTGATGACCACGGCCCCGAGGACGCATGTCCAAAATCTTACGGACCCTGTAGATAGGTGCGCCCTCGACAAGGATGGGGGGGGGGGAGACGAGCGGGGGCGCGAAGAACGGGCTTAACACAGGAGACATGGAAGACCGGGTGGACGCGACGAAGATATCGCAGAAGAAGAAGTCGCACTGCGACAGGATTAATGATCTGAGAAATACGGAACGGATCAATGAACCGCGGGGTCAACTTGCAAGAAGCTGTCTTAAGGGGAAGGTTCTGAGTGGAGAGCCAAACTCTCTGACCGCGACAATATCTAGGACTCTTAGTTCTACGCTTATTAGCGGCTCTCACAGTCTGCGCCCTATAACGGCAAAGTGCAGACCTGACCCTCTTCCAGGTGCGCTCGCAACGTTGGACAAAAGCCTGAGCGGAGGGGACGCTGGACTCGGCGAACTGAGACGAGAACAGCGGAGGCTGGTACCCGAGGCTACTCTGAAAAGGAGATAGCCCGGTCGCAGACGAAGGAAGCGAGTTGTGGGCGTATTCTGCCCAGGGGAGCTGTTCTGACCAAGACGCAGGGTTACGAAAAGAAAGACTGCGTAAGATGCAACCAATAGTCTGATTGGCCCGTTCTGCTTGACCGTTAGACTGGGGGTGAAAGCCGGAAGAGAGACTGACGGAAGCCCCAATCAAACGGCAAAACTCCCTCCAAAATTGAGACGTGAATTACGGACCCCTGTCCGAAACGACGTCTGACGGAAGGCCATGAATTCTGAAAACATTCTCGATGATGATTTGTGCCGTTTCTTTAGCAGAAGGGAGCTTAGCGAGGGGAATAAAATGAGCCGCCTTAGAGAACCTATCGACAACCGTAAGAATAACAGTCTTCCCCGCTGACGAAGGCAGTCCGGTGATAAAATCTAAGGCGATGTGAGACCACGGTCGAGAGGGAATGGGAAGCGGTCTGAGACGGCCGGCAGGAGGGGAGTTACCGGACTTAGTCTGCGCGCAGACCGAACAAGCAGCCACGAAACGACGCGTGTCATGCTCCCGAGTGGGCCACCAAAAACGCTGGCGAATGGAAGCAAGCGTACCCCGAACGCCGGGGTGGCCGGCTAACTTGGCAGAGTGAGCCCACTGAAGAACGGCCAGACGAGTAGGAACGGGAACAAAAAGAAGGTTCCTAGGACAAGCGCGCGGCGACGGAGTGTGAGTGAGTGCTTGCTTTACCTGCCTCTCAATTCCCCAGACAGTCAACCCGACAACACGCCCCTCAGGGAGAATCCCCTCGGGGTCAGTGGAGGCTACTGAAGAACTGAAGAGACGAGATAAAGCATCAGGCTTGGTGTTCTTAGAGCCCGGACGATAAGAAATTACGAACTCGAAACGAGCGAAAAACAGCGCCCAACGAGCCTGACGCGCATTAAGGAGCCTGACGCGCATTAAGTCGTTTGGCAGAACGGATGTACTCAAGGTTCCTATGGTCAGTCCAAACGACAAAAGGAACGGTCGCCCCCTCCAACCACTGTCGCCATTCGCCTAGGGCTAAGCGGATGGCGAGCAGTTCGCGGTTTCCCACATCATAGTTACGTTCCGACGGCGACAGGCGATGAGAAAAATACGCGCAAGGGTGGACCTTGTCGTCAGAGAGGGAGCGCTGAGAAAGAATGGCTCCCACGCCCACCTCTGACGCGTCAACCTCGACAACGAACTGTCTAGAGACGTCAGGTGTAACAAGGATAGGTGCGGATGTAAAACGATTCTTGAGGAGATCAAAAGCTCCCTGGGCGGAAACGGACCACTTAAAGCACGTCTTGACAGAAGTAAGGGCTGTGAGAGGAGCTGCCACCTGACCGAAATTACGGATGAAACGACGATAGAAATTCGCGAAGCCGAGAAAGCGCTGCAGCTCGACGCGTGACTTAGGGACGGGCCAATCAATGACAGCTTGGACCTTAGCGGGATCCATCTTAATGCCTTCAGCGGAAATAACAGAACCGAGAAATGTGACGGAGGAGGCATGAAAAGTGCACTTCTCAGCCTTCACAAAAAGACAATTCTCTAAAAGGCGCTGGAGGACACGTCGAACGTGCTGAACATGAATCTGGAGTGACGGTGAAAAAATCAGGATATCGTCAAGGTAAACGAAAACAAAGATGTTCAGCATGTCTCTCAGGACGTCATTGACTAATGCCTGAAAGACAGCTGGAGCGTTAGCGAGGCCGAAAGGAAGAACCCGGTATTCAAAGTGCCCTAACGGAGTGTTAAACGCCGTCTTCCACTCGTCCCCCTCCCTGATGCGCACGAGATGGTAAGCGTTACGAAGGTCCAACTTACTGAAAAACCTGGCTCCCTGCAGGATCTCGAAGGCTGAAGACATAAGAGGGAGCGGATAACGATTCTTCACTGTTATGTCATTCAGCCCTCGATAATCTATGCAGGGGCGCAGGGACCCGTCCTTCTTCTTAACAAACTACTACTATGGTACCGGCGTCAAGAGCTACAGACAAATAATCTTCGAGAGCCTTACGTTCGGGAGCCGACAGAGAGTATAGTCTACCCCGGGGGGGAGTGGTTCCCGGAAGGAGATCAATACTACAATCATACGACCGGTGTGGAGGAAGAGAGGTGGCCCTGGACCGACTGAACACCGTGCGCAGATCGTGATATTCCTCCGGCACCCCTGTCAAATCACCAGGCTCCTCCTGTGAAGAAGAGACAGAGGAAACAGGAGGGATAGCAGACATTAAACATTTCACATGACAAGAGACGTTCCAGGAGAGGATAGAATTACTAGACCAATTAATAGAAGGATTATGACAAACTAGCCAGGGATGGCCCAAAACAACAGGTGTAAAAGGTGAATGAAAAATTAAAAAAGAAAGGGTTTCGCTATGATTACCAGAGACAGTGAGGGTTAAAGGTAGCGTCTCACGCTGAATCCTGGGGAGAGAACTACCATCCAAAGCGAACAAGGCCGTGGGCTCCCTTAACTGTCTGAGAGGAATGTCATGTTCCCGAGCCCAGGTCTCGTCCATAAAACAGCCCTCCGCCCCAGAGTCTATCAAGGCACTGCAGGAAGCTGACGAACCGGTCCAGCGTAGATGGACCGACAAGGTAGTGCAGGATCTTGAAGGAGAGACCAGAGTAGTAGCGCTCACCAGTAGCCCTCCGCTTACTGATGAGCTCTGGCTTTTACTGGACATGAAGTGACAAAATGACCAGCGGAACCGCAATAGAGACAGAGGCGGTTGGTGATTCTCCGTTCCCTCTCCTTAGTCGAGATGCGGATACCCCCCAGCTGCATAGGCTCAGCACCCGAGCCGGCGGAGGAAGATGGTAGTGATGCGGAGAGGGGGGCAACGGAGAACGCGAGCTCCTTTCCACGAGCTCGGTGACGAAGATCAACCCGTCGCTCTATGCGAATAGCGAGTTCAATCAAGGAATCCACGCTGGAAGGAACCTCCCGGGAGAGAATCTCATCCTTTACCTCCGCGCGGAGACCCTCCAGAAAACGAGCGAGCAAAGCCGGCTCGTTCCAGTCACTGGAGGCAGCAAGAGTGCGAAACTCAATAGAGTAATCTGTTATGGATCGATTACCTTGACATAGGGAAGACAGGACCCTGGAAGCTTCCTCCCCAAAAACAGAACGATCAAAAACCCGTATCATCTCCTCCTTAAAGTCCTGATACTGGTTAGTACACTCAGCCCTCGCCTCCCAGATTGCCGTGCCCCACTCACGAGCCCGTCCAGTAAGGAGAGATATGACGTAGGCGATACGAGCTGTGCTCCTGGAGTAAGTGTTGGGCTGGAGAGAAAACACAATATCACACTGGGTGAGGAACGAGCGGCATTCAGTGGGCTCCCCAGAGTAACACGGCGGGTTATTGATTCTGGGCTCCGGAGATTCGAAAGCCCTGGAAGTGGCCGGTGGATCGAGGCGGAGATGGTGAATCTGTTCTGTGAGGTTGGAGACTTGGGCGGCCAGGGTCTCAACGGCATGTCGAGCAGCAGACAATTCCTGCTCGTGTCTGCCTAGCATCGCTCCCTGGATCTCGACGGCTGAGTGGAGAGGGTCCGAAGTCGCTGGGTCCATTCTTGGTCAGATTCTTCTGTTATGCACGTGAGTGAGGACCCAACAGCGGTTTAACAAAAACAGAGTCCTTTAATGTCAAAATAAACAACCCGCAGAGAGGGCGACAAATGAAACATAAAGTCCTTCTGAAATCACAGAAGAGTTCCCCTTCTAGCAGCAGAGGAGAATAGCTGGGTTAGCGGCGACAGACTGCTGGTCTCTCTGGGTAGGCGCGGGTCGTAGAGGACAGAGGTACCTGATCACACGTAGCATCAGATTAACAGGCAGATTCCGACAGGACAGGACAAGGGTGAAGCAAACGAGACGATAGTTTGGTTCTGGCATGAGAAACTCAAACGAGAATCTGACAAAGACAGAAGCAGGAACAGAGAGAGAAATAGAGACCTAATCAGAGGGAAAAAATGGAACAGGTGGGAAAAGGGTGAACGAGGTAGTTAGAGAAGATGAGGAGCAGCTGGGGGAAGGAGAGGAAGAGAAGGTAACCTAATACGACCAGCAGAGGGAGACGGAGTGAAGAGAAAGAACAGGAACAAGACATAATATGACACTACATGACATTAATAACTTTAAGTTCATAAATGTGCACTCTCCTCAAACAATAGCAATGTTTTCTTTCACTGTAATAGCTACTGTAAATTGGACAGTGCAGTTAGATTAACAATCATTTAAGCTTTCTGCCAATATCAGATATGTCTATGTCCTGGGAAATATTCTTGTTACTTACAACCTCATGCTAATCACATTAGCCTATGTAAGTTGGGATGGAAGAGAGGGAGGAGGGATGAACCTAATGGCTGAGAGAATGGAGGGATGAACCTGATGGCTGAGCGAATGGAGGGATGAACCTGATGGCTGAGAGAATGGAGGGATGAACCTGATGGCTGAGAGAATGGAGGGATGAACCTGGTGGCTGAGAGAATGGAGGGGTGGAAGAGAGGGAGGAGGGATGAACATGATGGCTGAGAGAATGGAGGGATGAACCTGATGAGTGAGAGAATGGAGGGTGAACCTGATGAGTGAGAGAATGGAGGGATGAACCTGATTGTTGAGAGAATTGAGGGATGAACCTGATGAGTGAGAGAATGGAGGGATGAACCTGATGGCTGAGAGAATGGAGGGATGAACCTGATGCCTGGGAGAATGGAGGGATGAACCTGATGCCTGAGAGAATGGAGGGATGGAGGTTGAGAGGAGGGATGAACCTGATGGCTGAGAGAATGGAGGGATGGAGATTGAGAGGAGGGATGAACCTGATGGCTGGGAGAATGGAGGGATGGAGATTGAGAGGAGGGATGAACCTGATGGCTGGGAGAATGGAGGGATGGAGGGTGGTGAGAGTAAAATCCCTTAAACCATTTCTGATTCACACAAAAATATAAAAATGTCAAATTGTGGCTTAACTTAAGTTGTAATAATACATCAACAGTTACCTGTAAATGACTGCAGTGTTTATGGTTCAGCAATACAAAGGCCTCGCAGCTACCTCAGACTCTGATATCTGTAAACAGAGAAAAACTCAAGTCTCACAGTACTTCAGCTTCTATCCAAACAGATTCTGCTGAAGTCGGTCTGACTCTGACATCACAATGTGACACACTTCGAAGAATACACCTCTAGTCAGATCGCCCAAGGTTGGAAGCTACCCTACTACTACACTCACGTTAGGAAACAAAGCTGGCTAACACAGCTGGTTAGTAAAGTGGCCTTCTCTATAGGCTGCCTGGCCTGCCTTCTACAGCGGGTCCAGAATGGACAAAATAGATTCACTGTTGATTTTATTTTAAGCAAATGTGTGCTGGACAACACACACCCATGATTATTTTCTCCATTCACAGTCTACCAGCTAGGAAGTTTCTCCAGCACACTTAATGCACACAGCTGAAGAAGCACACAGCTGTAGAAAAAAGGCTTTCCTTGGAGCTGCGAGTCCATTACTAACAAGCTGTGTTGGCCAGATTCCTTTCCAAACGTGAGTGTTGCAGTAGGGTACTTTCCAGACTTGGCTGGACGCTCTGAATTTAGAGGCATATTGTATTGTAGCTGCAGTACTGGGCAGCTTGGGTTTTTCTCTGTTTTCACAGATGTCAGAGCCTGAGGTAGAGGCTATGTAGTTATTGAAAACAATGATCAAGAGGATAAGTGTGTGCGCGCACACGCCTGCTTATAGAGTGAAGTAAGAGAAAAAAAACATATCATCTGTCATAAAGCATGGAATGTGAGATCCAAGTGCTCTTATTTAACAGAAGGAGTCAAAAGTCACGTCAAGTCTAAGCTGATTATTCGGACAGTTGCTTCATCATTTGATATTTGCAAAGTATTAACTACAAATTGGACACACTATTTGTCTGTGTCCTAGAAAAACATTGATGTCGATTTAGATTTGTAGTTGTTTTTTACATGGTATCATTGATGTAATGGTAACAAGGAAATCCAGTCCTGTTGAATTGAACTGCCTGGATCTGTTACAGAGTTATTTCCCCATCAACCTCCTCTGTTGACTGAAAATCTATTTTTAGTAGAGAAGACAGCTGACAGTCGAAGAGGAAGGAAATATACTTTTTTACAAAGAAGAACAATAATCGATTGTTAGAAAGTGCATACTTCTAACCTCATGGTTGCAGAACCAAGGTTGCCACATCTGCATTCACTGTATACAAACATCCTTCGGCCTAACAGGAGAATATCAGAACTATGGAGAACCCAGACTCATCCCAAAGGCCACTGACCCAGTGGTTTCCATCTCATGTCACTAAACAACATTCCCAATGGACATCCCCATCACTAGTATTCTGGGAATAGTGATCCATGGGAGGTTTTGGTGACCTTGCTTTCCTCCGCCCCAAGCCAGACCTGGGTTCAAATACTATTTGAAATCATTTAAAATACTTTATCTGGGCTTAATTGAGCTTGTCTGGCACAATGGAACCAATAGAATAATCTCAAAACTGCAAACCCCACTCATCTTGCACTCCAGACAGACTAGAGCAAACGCTAAAAGTATTTGAACAATTTCAAATAGTATTTAAACCGAGGTTTGGTTCTTTCCAGTGTCTCTGAGCCCCTCTGCTACACTCCCTAAGTGGGTTGACTCTCTCTGGCTCCCGCCTCCCCGATGACGTACATGTGCAGCTTGGGCTGACATTTGATGCGTCATCACTGTGGGTCTCATGCTGTTCCCCGGGTAGGACGATATAATTGTCCAGCTATCTGGGTTGGATCTAATTTTAGCACGGTTCATTTAAAGTAAAGGAATCTCACCTTTTCTACACAGGGTGGGTAGGCCTATGTGATTGAAGCTGATGCTGATTGAAGATGTGAAATCTCTTCCGGCTAAGTAACCTTTCCTATTGGCGAACTTACAAGATACGCACAAGGACTCCCAGCTCTGCTTTGCACAGCCAAAGAGCGACAGCTATTCCCCAACGTCGAGGGTTTTTTCCGCTTTACAAAACCTTGAACAACTTGTACACAGAAATATAAGTCACTATCCTCTGTGAGAAAAAAATATTTTCCTTGGAATAGAACTTTGATCAAACTAATTTGACAGGGCCCCCACGGGTATTGTCCACTCTCTGAGTGCGTGCACCCTTTAGAAACATCGGTAGACACGGTAAACATTCATTCTGTCATCCCTCATCGAATCAACAACACAATCTGAGTCACGGGCCTTGTGGTTGGTCACCTGACGAAGTCCCTTAAGGAGGAAAATGGATTATGTTTGTTGTTCATGGAGTCTTATCCCCTGTGCAGCCCCCATGTACACATGGCCCTCCTGGAGCAGTCTGTCTGCCCTGCATCCTCACCATCAGTCTGACTCATCTCCTCCTGCCTCCACCCACCGGGCCACAAAATCACAACTAGGCATGGTTATGCACCAAACAGAAGGAAACAGACTGAAACAGTGAGGGACTTGTCCAATAAGAAACACACATTTTTATTTTAAGCTGCAAAACATTTTTTTTAAATGTTTTTTTCTGTTGACACCCTGATACACAAGCCAGGACAGGTCCATGTGAATGTAATATTTGAGTTGAGCAGGGCTTTGATTGGGTAATCTGCTATATCAGAGGGCACCATTCTAGAGTTGCTGTAATCCACACTTTTGTGAAAGGTGTAACTACTACACTATCCAGATGGTACTGTGGCCTCTAAGTTGACTTACTTAGAGCCTACTTACCACCCACAAGGTGTTGTGTCACCTAGCATCTGAATCATTGTACTCAGCCTACTAAAATGACAACACACAAGCTGCACATATTTCCTGTGGGTTAAACAATGGATGTCTCTTTGTAAAGGGTGTTAGAATGTCAGGGAAAGATCTCAACAAATAAAATGGATCATTATCATGTTATTACATATAATGAACAACATATGATGGATCAACAAAATATTTTGGGGGTATTTTGTGGCATGAAATGAATGTTTCCTACAAAATAACAAGGCTCCGTAGACCTGGGCTTTAGCTTGGAAGAGTGCCGCTTTGAAGTGTGCCAATCTCCTATCAATCCAGGTACCACCCTGCCTGTGATATAGCTTCAACCTATCAGAGAAACTAGTTAACATATAAAAATCAGGGTGACTGCTCAATGCTCTTTGCCTCTTTGCACAAAGCCATGATGGCGCAGACTCGAGACCACAGCAAAGGTTTAAAATTAGTCTGTCTGATTGATCTGCCGCTAGTTCCTGGGTATTTTGTCTATCCCCACCATGGCTATGGCTTTCCAAGGCTATGGTGGTGCCATTCAGTTCTCTCAAGCACTCTCCACTGGAGCTTAACATGATTGACATTGTGAATAGAGTATATACTTGGCATTGCCTGAAATCCCCATTCTATTCCCTCCATTTCTTCTATTTCGTCAAACCACTCTAAGTACATATATAACATCCTGTTATGCACGTGGACTTCCTGCTTCAAGAGCTAACCCCAGGGAAGAGAATAATGTCAATGTTAAAATACAGCAGATTAAATGTGGTTATGAACGCGTTGTACGCTCACTTGAATGATATTCTCAGTGATAGACCTGGCTTCAAAATGTATCTGTGCTTGACTGAGCTTGCCTGGTGTAATGGAACTAATCAGAAGAGTGGAAAAATTGTTAATCCCGTCCATCTTTGGGGCTCCCAAGTGGTGCATTGGTCTAAGGCACTGCATCTCAGTGCTAGAAGCGTCACTACTGACCCTGGTTTGATTCCAGACTGTATCACAACCGGACGTGATTGGGAGTCCCATAGGGTGGCGCACAATTGACCCAGCGTCGTCCGGGGTAGGGTTTGGCCAGGGTAGACCGTCATTGTAAATAAGAATTTGTTCTTAATTGACTTGCCTTGTTAAATAAAGGTTAAATACATGTTTTTTAAATAAAATAAAATCACTCCAGACGGTTTAGGGCAAACACACAAACAAACACACTGCTCAATGACAATGCTAGACTTTCCAGTCAATCCATTTGTAGATTTGGGGTAGTATTACCAAAGACATAATACCTCAGCCATCTGTATTTTATCATGGGTAAACCTGTTGTTGGTTACAAGCTGCTCTGTGTTGCTATTACTGCATCACTGCTAGTGTTATTGTTGTGAGGATGAGAGGCAGGCTGAGGGAACCAACAATGTTCTAGTCACTGACTGTTCAGATGAATCAATTAGGCCCCAGACGATGGGAGAAAAGGAAGGCTGTTCATAGGATAAGCAGGTTGTTTCTGTGGATGTGCCAAGTGTGCTTGTGTGTGTATGTGTGCGCGTGTATGTGTGTGGCGTGTGAAAATGTTCCAGGACAGATGACAGGTATGTACTAATGGGTTCTCAGGGTTCTGACTGCTCTCTTTCATCTTTATAAACAAACCATACAAACACAGGTCACGAGGATTTGTGATTCCCCCTCCCTCCATGACTGTCTATTCTTCTCACCACCAAGATGAGCCGACAGCTCCTAGGCAACTTTGCAGTACTTGTGTAAAGAGTTTCTAGTATTATTACCTACAGCGAAAATAACTTTAGGACATTGGATTGGCAGTCACTCAACAGAAATTTGACCAGAAATTTGACTTCCCTGAACTGGATGCTTTGTTTGGACTCCCCCATTTAAAAACATTGACACCGGAAAAGAGGGAGGAGAGGTGGGGCTCTAGTTATGCTCAGGCAGCAAGCAAACCATCCACCACTTCTGAGTATATTACTCGCTGAGGTTCAGTCCCTGGACAATAAAGTTGATGAGCTCAGGTCGAGGATCTCCTTTCAAAGATACATAAGGGAGTGTAAATTACTCTGTTTTACGGAATCAGGGCTCTCTCTGGATATATTGTCCAGAGGGGTTCTCCACTCATCACGCGGACAGGACAGGAAAAAAAGAACTTTCTGCAAAAAACAGACGTGGAGGGGTAAGTCTGAGTTGGAAGAATATGCCTGTGGTGGAGGGTTATGCCTGTGGTGGAGGGGTATGTGGTGGAGGGATGTCTGTGGTGGAGGGATGTCTGTGGTGGAGGGGTATGTCTGTGGTGGAGGGGTATGCCTGTGGTGGAGGGGTATGTGGTGGAGGGATGTCTGTGGTGGAGGGGGATGTCTGTGGTGGAGGGGGATGTCTGTGGTGGAGGGGTATGTCTGTGGTGGAGGGGTATGTCTGTGGTGGAGGGATGTCTGTGGTGGAGGGGGATGTCTGTGGTGGAGGGGTATGTCTGTGGTGGAGGGGTATGTCTGTGGTGGAAGGATATGTCTGTGGTGGAGGGGTATGCCTGTGGTGGAGGGGTATGTCTGTGGTGGAGGGGTATGCCTGTGGTGGAGGGGTATGCCTGTGGTGGAGGGGTATGTGGTGGAGGGGTATGTCTGTGGTGGAGGGGTATGTCTGTGGTGGAAGGATATGTCTGTGGTGGAGGGGTATGCCTGTGGTGGAGGGGTATGTGGTGGAGGGATGTCTGTGGTGGAGGGGGATGTCTGTGGTGGAGGGGTATGTCTGTGGTGGAGGGGTATGTCTGTGGTGGAGAGGTATGTCTGTGGTGGAGGGGGATGTCTGTGGTGGAGGGGTATGTCTGTGGTTGAGGGGTATGTCTGTGGTGGAGGGGTATGTCTGTGGTGGAGGGGTATTTCTGTGGTGGAGGGGGATGTCTGTGGTGGAGGGGTATGTCTGTGGTGGACGGGTATGCCTGTGGTGGAGGGGTATGTCTGTGGTGGAGGGGTATGTCTGTGGTGGAGGGGGATGTCTGTGGTGGAGAGGTATGTCTGTGGTGGAGGGGGATGTCTGTGGTGGAGGGGTATGTCTGTGGTGGAGGGGTATGTCTGTGGTGGAGGGGTATGTCTGTGGTGGAGGGGTATGTCTGTGGTGGAGGGGTATGTCTGTGGTGGAGGGGTATGTCTGTGGTGGAGGGGTATGTCTGTGGTGGAGGGGTATGTCTGTGGTGGAGGGGTATGTCTGAGGTGGAGGGATATGTCTGAGGTGGAGGGATATGTCTGAGGTAACTCTAATGAACTTATCCTCTGCAGCAGAGGTAACTCTGGGTCTTCATTTCCTGTGGTGGTCCTCATGAGAGACAGTTTCATCATAGCGCTTGATGTTTTTTTTTGCAACTTCACCTGAAGAAACTTTCAAAGTTCTTGACCTTTTCCGCATTGACTGACCTTCACGTCTTAAAGTAATGATGGACTGTCGTTTGCTTATTTGAGATATTCTTGCCTTTTTACCAAATAGGGCTATCTTCTGTATACCACTTAATTTGTTTAACACTTTTTTTGGTTACCACATGAGTCCATATGTTATATTATAGTTTTGATGTCTTCACTATTATTCTACAATGAACTGTACATGCCCCCGAACAGATGGTGGTGGAGGTAGGCAACAACAACTCCGCCACGCTGATCCTCAACACGGCGGCCTCAAAAGGTGCATGCTCAGCCCCCTCCTGTACTCCTTGCTCACCTGTGACTGTCCTAGTACGGCAACTGCACCACCCACAACCGCAGGACTTTACAAAAGATAGTGCGGTCAGCATAATGCATCATCGGGGGCACACTGCCTGCCCTCCAGGACATCTACAGCACCCGGTGTCACAGGAAGGCCAAGAAGATCATCAGGGATCTAAGCCTGTTCAGCCCGCTACCATCTAGAAGGTGACGACAGTACAGGTGCATCAAAGCTGGGAGACCAAGAGACTGATAAACAGCTTCCATCTCCAGGCCATCAGACTGTTAAATAGTCATCCTTAGCTGGGCCTCCGCCCAGTCCCCCGCCCTGAACATTAGATACTGTCACTAGACGGCTACCACCCTGTACTCTACCATGCACCTTAGAGACTGCTGCCCTGTGTACTAAGTCATTGAACACTGGTCATTTTAATGTTTACACACCTTTTTATCCACTTTATATGTATATACTGTATTCTAATCATGGTTCATCCTACATAACTACTGCTGGACATACGTTTTCATTTCACATACTGTCCATACCGTCTATACACACCATTCACGTACTGTCTATACTGTCTAAACACACTATTCACATATTGTCTATACACACTATTCACATACTGTCTATACACACCATTCACATTCTGTCTATACACACCATTCACATACTGTCTATACACACCATTCACATACTGTCTATACACACCATTCACATACTGTCTATACACACCATTCACATACTGTCTATACACACCATTCACATACTGTCCATACTGTCTATACACACCATTCACATACTGTCTATACTGTCTATACACACCATTCACATACTGTCCATACTGTCTATACACACCATCCACATACTGTCCATACTGTCTATACACACCATTCACATACTGTCTATACACACCATTCACATACTATCAATACTGTCTATACACACCATCCACATACTGTCCATACTGTCTATACACACCATCCACATACTGTCCATACTGTCTATACACACCACTCACATACTGTCCACACTGTCTATACACACCATTCACATACTGTCCATACTGTCTATACACACCATTCACATACTGTCCATACTGTCTATACACACCATTCACATACTGTCTATACACACCATTCACATACTGTCTATACACACCATCCACATACTGTCTATACACACCATTCACATACTGTCTATACACACCATTCACATACTGTCCATACTGTCTATACACACCATTCACATACTGTCCATACTGTCTATACACACCATTCACATACTGTCCATACTGTCTATACACACCATTCACATACTGTCTATACACACCATCCACATACTGTCTATACACACCATTCACATACTGTCCATACTGTCTATACACACCATTCACATACTGTCTATACACACCATTCACATACTGTCCATACTGTCTATACACACCATTCACATACTGTCCATACTGTCTATACACACCATTCACATACTGAACATACTGTCTATACACACCATTCACATACTGTCTATACTGTCTATACACACCATTCACATACTGTCTATACTGTCTATACACACCATTCACATACTGTCCATACTGTCTATATGTGTATTTCAATTCTGTATTCTCAACATGGCTCATTCTAATATTTCTACTACTGTACATTGCATTTTAGTTACACTGTTTATACACACTGTATGTTTATTTAAATACTGGGTTATTGATATATCTAACTCTAATGTATTTACTGCTGTACATATCATTGTGGGTATATCTTGTGTAAATTCAACGGGTGTATACGTATAGATTGCATTTGGATTACTGTTACAGTGCTATTTGTTAATTGGATAGGTTCTGAAATGTCCTGATTTCTTGTTGTTTTTATATATTCATATTTGTGTACTAGTTTGACATTTAACTACATTGTTAGAAGCTAGCAATAAAAGCATTTCACTGCACATACTATAACATCTGCACAAGCTATAACGGTGCACGTGACCAATCAACATTGATTTGTTTGGTTTTGACCAATGCTGCTCAGCTGAATCTTACTCACTACAGATATTAGTCCCCGTACACACTCAGGTTGAACAACTGATGTACAACTCATTTGACACAATGGTTGTGATACAACTGATATTGTTGAGATAGGATAGCTTGTCTGCACTAAGATGTTTACACAACCATTGTGAAGTCTCTCTACAAGGCTTGTGTTGTACATCAGTTGTGGATCCTGAGTGTGTGTAGGACCTATAGACAGAAAAACTCCAACTTACTCCTACTCACAAAACTGAGGAAAGCTTCAATTTACTCCTACTCACAAAACTGAGGAAAGCTCCAATTTAAGGAAAGTTGAATCTTACTCAGTACAGATAGGAAAGTTGAATCTTACTCAGTACAGATAGGAAAGTTGAATCTTACTCACTACAGATAGGAAAGCTAGCCTGAGTGCCCATCTGTTTGTGCCAACATGCCAAGTCGTTTTCGCTCATCATGCCAAAAAATGACTGCATTGGAGTTGGAAAGAGCACAAACAGATCTGGCACCAGGCTATAGAAAAGCTTGAGCTAAATCGGTCTCACTAAACAGAGGAAAGTCTACACTGTTCCCCCACAGCATCACATCAAAAGCAAACAGATGACAATCAGAGAACAGCACAGAGTGAGCTCAGATGGACCCACAGAGAGAGGGAGAGAGAGAGGGAGAGAGAGAAAATTAAGATGTTTACTAACAACATATTCCGTTATAGAAGACAGAACATCCAGATCTCATGATGACGAAGGAAAAGACTCAGCTCATTACATTATCACATTTTGCAAACCTTGTACAAACCTATACATGGTACATTCACTCTCTCCTGTCTTCATTCAATGTGATGGAACGATCACGTTGGATAGAACCACCCAGGAAGCAAATGTTAGACAACTTATACACTCAGTCTGAGCTGTATTATTTGTGAATGATAATGAATGACGAAGCAAAGCAGGAATCATTTTGTATTGTATTTAACTAGGCAAGTCAGTTAAGAACAAATTCTTATTTACAATAACGGCCTACCCCTAACCCAAACCCAAACGACACTGGACCAATTGTGCGCTCTGGTCTAAAGTAGTGCACTGTATAGGGAACAGGGCCACATATGGCTCTGGTCTAAAGTAGTGCACTGTATAGGGATTAGGGTGCCATTTAAGAAATGTTTGGGCATGCGTATATCCAACGTATTATAGAGTGACATCAAGATAAGACAGAAATAGACATAAAGCATTTCAACATGTAGTTGAACTATACAGAACAAAGACATTCAGAAGAATTTATTGTAAAAGTTTATCTTAGACTTAGGACTTAGTCCAGAGATTGTGGCCACTCTGAGGTTTACCTATTTAACTAATGTATAAAGTCATTCATTCAGATCATTTAAGTCTGGATTGACATTTACAATTAACGTTTGACTTGAACAGTTGTACCGCTGTTTTACACAACATCTCTGGTTTGTTTGTAAATGACTAAAGTGAAAAAAGTGAGGATAAACAGGAAGAGGGGAAGACGTGAGTGGTGATGGGCGGCAGGTAGCCTAGTGGTTAAGTGTTGGACCAGCAACCTAAAAGTTGAGGATAAACAGGAAGAGGGGAAGACGTGAGTGGTGATGGGCGGCAGGTAGCCTAGTGGTTAAGTGTTGGACCAGCAACCTAAAAGTTGAGGATAAACAGGAAGAGGGGAAGACGTGAGTGGTAATGGGCGGCAGGTAGCCTAGTGGTTAAGTGTTGGACCAGCAACCTAAAAGTTGAGGATAAACAGGAAGAGGGGAAGACGTGAGTGGTGATGGGCGGCAGGTAGCCTAGTGGTTAAGTGTTGGACCAGCAACCTAAAAGTCGCTGGTTTGAGTCCCCGAGCCGACTAGGTGAAACATCTGTTGATGTGCCCTTGAGCAAGGCACTTAACCCTAATTGCTTCTGTAAGTAGCTCTGGATAAGAGCATCTGCTAAACGATGTAAAAAACTAGACAAATGTGTGTTGATGTACAGTAAGTCTATAGTAGGTGGATTTAATCCATGCCTGGTATACAGGGCATCTGTATATTGACCTCTGTCTACAGGGCAGAGGGAATCTGGAACAGATCTTTGTGTTAACTACTGCAGTAACACTAAAACGTTTCCTGTATCATTATGTAATACTGCTAATGGAAATACAGCCACTCAATGGCAGAACAAAACCCTACTGCTGGCCTAGTTAATTAGTATACACCATAGACATGCCTAGTGGAACAGCTGATGTAAACCACTTAATCCAACCGATTCATCAAAAAGAAGAGGAGATTAATTAGGGGGAAAGGGCAGGTGTGTAAAGAGAGAAAAATGTTAACTCCATAGCGGCTGCTTTCTTTTGACAACTTGGATCAGGTAATCATTCACCAACACAAAGCTATCTCTGACATTAAGTAGCAATATAAACAAAGCCATTTCAGATATCATGTCTTTAAATTGCTTGATTAAAAACATTCAGTAGGACTAATTTACTAAATAAAGCGTTGTTTTCCGTCCGTTATTATTAATGCCATGTCCACAGTGGCCATCTTTAAGAACGGTAGCCATTGAAGCGTAATCAGAAACTAAAAGTTCTGGACAAGGGTCTATTAACTGTAACCTAATGACTTACTGAAAGGCATTTTCACAGATCGGAAGTAGTATCCACAGTTCAGCAATCTTACGCTGTTGTGCAGCAACTCACTGCCTTCCTGAAGACAAACAATGTATACGAAATGCTTCAGTCTGGTTTTAGACCCCATCAGAGCACTGAGACTGTACTTGTGAAGGTGGTAAATGATCTTTTAATGGCATCAGACCGAGGCTCTGCATCTGTCCTCATGCTCCTAGACCTTAGTGCTGTTTTTGATACCATCGATCACCACATTCTTTTGGAGAGATTGGAAACTCAAATTGGTCTACATGGACAAGTTCTGGCCTGGTTTAGATCTTATCTGTCGGAAATATATCAGTTTGTCTCTGTGAATGATTTCTCCTCTGACAAATCAACAGTAAATGTCAGTGTTCCTTAAGGTTACGTTTTAGGACCACTATTGTTCTCACTATATATTTTACCTCTTGGGGATGTCATTATGTCAAAACATAATGTTAACTTTCACTGCTATGTGGATGCCACACAGCTGTACATTTCAATGAAACATGGTGAAGCCCCAAAATTGCCCTCCCTAGAAGCCTGTGTTTCAGACATAAGGAAGTGGATGGCTGCAAACTTTCTACTTTTAAACTCGGACAAAACAGAGATGCTTGTTCTAGGTCCCAAGAAATAAAGAGATCTTCTGTTGAATCTGACAATTAATCTTGATGGTTGTACAGTCGTCTCAAATAAAACTGTGAAGGACCTCTGCGTTACTCTGGACCCTGATCTCTCTTTTGACGAACATATCAAGACTATTTCAAAGACAGCTTTTTTTCCATCTATGTAACATTGCAAAAATCAGAAACTTTTTGTCCAAAAATGATGCAAAAAAATGTATCCATGCTTTTGTTACTTCAAGGTTAGACTACTGCAATGCTCTACTTTCCAGCTACTCGGATAAAGCACTAAATAAACTTCAGTTAGTGCTAAATACGGCTGCTAGAATCCTGACTAGAACCCAAAAAATGTATCATATTACTCCAGTGCTAGCCTCCCTACACTGGCTTCCTGTTAGCAAGGGCTGATTTCAAGGTTTTACTGCTAACCTACAAAGCATTACATGGTCTTGCTCCTACCTATCTTTCCGTTTTGGTCCTGCCGTACATACCTACATGTACGCTACGGTCACAAGACGCAGGCCTCCACTTGAGTGGGTTGATTCGCTGACGTGGTCTTCCTGTCTGGGTTGGCGCCCCCCCTTGGGTTGTGCCGCGACGGAGATCTTTGTGGGCTATACTCGGCCTTGTCTCAGGATGGTAAGTTGGTGGTTGAAGTGGTGTGGGGACTGTGCTTTGGAAAAGTGGGTCGGGTTATATCCTGCCTGTTTGGCCCTGTCCAGGGGTGTCATCGGATGGGGCCACAGTGTCTCCTGACTCCTCCTGTCTCAGCCTCCAGTATTTATGCTGCAGTAGTTTATGTGTCTGGGGGTTAGGGTCAGTCTGTTATATCTGGAGTATTTATCCTGTCTTATCCGGTGTCCTGTGTGAATTTAAGTATGCTCTCTCTTTCTTTCTTTCTCTCTCTCGGAGGACCTGATCCCTAGGACCATGCCTCAGGACTACCTGGCATGATGACTCCTTGCTGTCCCCTGTCCACCTGGCAGTGCTGCTGCTCCTGTTTCAACTGTTCTGCCTGCGGCTATGGAACCCTGACCTGTTCACCGGACGTGCTATCTGTCCCAGACCTGCTGTTTTCAACTCTCTAGAGACAGCAGGAGCGGTAGAGATACTCTCAAGGATTGACTATGAAAAGCCAACTTACATTTACTCCTGAGGTGCTGGCTTGCTGCACCCTCGACAACTACTATGATTATTGTTATTTGACCATGGTGGTCATTTATTTATTTGAACATCTTGGCCATGTTCTGTTATAATCTCCACCCGGCACAGCCAGAAGAGGACTGGCCCACCCCTCATAGCCTGGTTCCTCTCTAGGTTTCTTCCTAGGTTTCTGCCTTTCTAGGGAGTTTTTCCTAGCCACCGTGCTTCTACACCTGCATTGCCTGCTGTTTGGGGTTTTAGGCTGGGTTTCTGTACAGCACTTTGATATATCAGCTGATGTAAGAAGGGCTATATAAATACATTTGATTTGACCACATTGCTCAAACAAACCTAGTGGACAGATTTCTTCATCCATGGCCTTCATTGTAAAGCAATGCCTCACTCTTGTGGCATCTGAGCACAAATGCACCATCACGATGAACCCAAAGCCTCTGCAGTCAAGTCTGTTATATTATCTCACTGTTTAGACAAGTAAATAAGGTAGATGTTTATGGTTACAATTTTGTTTATTTATTTATTTTACTCCCTTTTCTCCCCAATTTTGTGATATCCAATTGGTAGTTACATTCTTGTCTCATCGCTGTAACTCCCGTGCGGACTCGGGAGAAGCGAAGGTCGAGAGCCATGCGTCCTCCGAAACACGATCCCCCTGCTTCATAGCTCCTGGCTCGATGCCCACATATATATATATATATATATATATATTTATAAAACATAGGATTATTACATATTTGAATGCACTGGGCATATTTCAGCAAATTGTTGGAAAATATGACAGCTCTTTTTTTCTGTCTCAGTAAATTTCTAAAATTAGGTAATGTAAATGAATATGTGAACTATATTAGCCTACAATAAGTTGTAAAATATTAATGACAATTGATCATCAATCGTTATTTAGCCTGTAAATAATTTGTATTCCCCCAAAAGAGTTTAGACATCCCTCTATTAAAGAAGGCCAATATTCAGATTGAAGAACCACTTGGGTGTTTCCATTACGTGGATCATACATAGCACGTACAACGGGTTTTCGTTCGAACACCAGTGTGAAGAGCTTGCCTTCCTCAACCCTCTTGAACAAGTGACCCTCTGCTTTGCACACACGTGACCGCCGGCCCATGACAACGTTCCAAGGGGTTGAGCCATCCTGAACGCACCTCTTTGATGGCTCCATCCGCGACTTTCCACGTTAACTTTGGAGTGAGTTTAAACTACGTTCTTATTAACGCTTGTTACTCTTAGGTGTACTACTTTTCATGGTTTCATTAAATAATGTTGGTGTTTTGAATTGTTGTATTTTAACAGTGTAGGCTTCCTTTAGTGTTTCAGCAAATTCTATTTCTTTAATTTTCATTGAATGAGGGAAGGGCATCGCACTGCGACAGCACAGGCAGACAGGTGAGGGCGGTTCTTCGTGCTGTCAATTAAATGACAACTCTGACACAACCAGAAAGTGACATAGATGTCAATGTGCAATATAATTTTTAACCAGTAGATGTTAGCATCTTATAGATAATGCAGTAAATGGTAGCCTCTGTTCACAGATTCTGAAATAGACTTGCACACAAAATAATCCAACTGGTGTAGAATATGTGCATTATTGTCTGGCCATGTGATTCAGTACATAATAAAAATGAATTGATATTATCAATTTTCATCGTATGAGGGCCTCTAACTAGTACAGAGGCAGGCGGGCGACCGCTGTAGTCCAGTTGAAAGGGCAGTACTTGGTTTTGCCAATTAAATAAAACTATTTTTAATTTTTTTTTACAATTTGACAAAACCAGTAAGCGACCCAGGTTTGATTTAATCTCAGCCTATTGGTTATTTTAGACCAGTGAGTCCGCCTACTTTATGAAAGGACATATTTTTTCACCAATCAGAATCCTATCCTTACTGCAAAGGGGCGTGACTTTAACGGGAAACAACGCACCAGCGCACTCTTCAGCCAACATGAAGTCACCTCTCTCTGTATCCGCTAATCATGTTTCGCTTTGGGCGGGCTCGACGCGCAACATACCATTAGAAAAACACATCCTGAGTGGAAGTGTTTGACATGAGGATAAAGGCAACTGTCAGTCTGAGACGTCAATAGATTCACGAAGACGGATAACTGTACAAAAATGTCAACAAAGGACGTATTTGTCAGATGCCGAATCTGATTTTGGGTATTGTCGCGGCTGTCCATTTCCAAACGGAAACCACAGCTAGCTTCTGTACTGGACAGCAAGCACCCGCTAGCTAGTTAGCTTATTCTCGATTCCAGGACACGTCTCTTCATTTAAAATACAAAACTGAATGTTGTTTCAGTCATGAGTCCAGCCGGGTGCTCACATGTGAACGCTTATAAGGTGGACAATTGGAGGCAAAACCTACGAGTCATATATCAATGCTTTGTTTGGAGCGGGAGTGCTGAAGCCAGGAGACGAAAGGTAAAACAGGAATGCCATTGAGAAACTGAAGCACAAACGGCATATAACTACGCACAGACAGAAGGGCTAACGTTATGCATAAACGCCCCACACAGTTTCAAGCACACACATGTACACCCACGTAACGTTACACTGTTCGAGTGTGGTGGTTTAATGCAGACACATTGCGCCAGCTAACACACCACAGCTCGTTCGTTGTGACTGGAAACGCAGGTAGCATAAAGTTACCCCATCATCATGCTACCTGGGAATATTCAAGGCGCATCAATCTCATCATAGAGACTACATTGCATCAATCAGTCATTAGATCATGTCTAGCTGGATAATTGACACAGCAGAACTAACGTTATCTTACAATAGCTAGCTAACACCAGTCTAGACTTGATCATCACTGCCAGTTAAATTAGCTTGATACGGTGTGCTACTGCAGGGAAATAAACGCCAACAATGAATGATAACGCGAGAAACTCACTCTCCTCCTGAGCAAAACGAATCGTGTTTAGATAACTAGTATATAGCTAGCGTAGGTTGTGCGCTAGTTGACATCTAGCCTGGTGTTGCTGGTTGGTTAGCTAACGTTACCAAGAATCTAGCTCATCAGCAAATACAATTTTATTGGAGGGTATCAACTGAGCTTTTACTGTAGCTTGCTATTGAATCCCTTTCTTAAAATGATGCAATATATTTGCATGCCAACGTGACTGTCCTTACGTTACATAATTTATTTATGTGAATGTGGTTGGCTGTTTTGACCAGATCCACCTATTGTCACTAGCAACACCACAGTTGTGCATTGTTCAGTGAAGCATGCTCCCTCCCACTCCTCATTCAGGCCAGCAAAGCACACTGAACCATTTCGTTCGACCATCTGCTCTCACCCACCCCCCCCCCCCCCTCCCAAATTACTTGCCGTATAACTTATAAATTAGGTTCTTGGCATTTCAATTCAGTCAGTGTCTCAAAATATCCCGACCCTATAGGTTACTGATAGCAATGATTCCCCCCCCCCCCCCCCCATTTTAGCAAATATTAGTCTAGCTAGCCTAAATGATGTCAACCTTTTGTTTTTGCTTTTCGGTCCTGTTTGTTGTTAGTGTCCTGTACTGAATGAATGGTTTGATTGCTTTTGACTACAACCTGTGTGTTTGTTTTCCACTGGCAGTCACAACACACATTACATGTTTTATTTCGTTGTTGTTGAACTAGGTGCTTCAGAATGATGTGAGATGGACAGCATTGGTGAGTCGACAAACTTCTCCTTCCTCCTTGCACTAACATTAGTAGAGTAGGTACTGTAAACCAAATGCTGGCTTGCTTTCTCCCCTTTTTACTTTCTCACACACGTCCTTCATACTCGTGCTATGGCAATCTATTACCCAGGACTGAGTTAGGAAAACCCTGCTGCAGATGGATAGCAGTGGAGGCTGGTGGGAAGAGCTATAGGATGGGCTCATTGTCATGGCTGGAATGGTACCAAACACATGGTAACATGTTTGACTCTGTTCAATTGATTCCATTCCAGCAAACACAATGAGCCCGTCCTCCTAAAGCTCCCCCACCAGCTTCCTCTGACCGAAATGCTATCATCTATCTGGATGGTTGATAGCCTAGCGCATTGTCCTGCAACAATTGATGTGTTTCTAACTGCTAAAGCTTTAGCTCAACTACTATATTTGATGAGACACGATGAGTACTGTACGATGACAGACACAGGTCTGTCTCTAGAACAAACAGCTGTCGCCAGAGGGTCGATGACCCTTTGTTTGTACAGCGCTACAGCAGTTCACTAGAACTTGATGGTTGTTAACACACTCCGTTCAGGCTCTCCCTCCCTCTCCCTCTTCCGTCCAGGCTCTCCCTCCCTTCCCTCTTCTGTCCAGGCTCTCCCTCCCCTCCCTCTTCCGTCCAGGCTCTCCCTCCCCTCCCTCTTCCGTCCAGGCTCTCTCTCCCTCCCCTCCCTCTTCCGTCCAGGCTCTCTCTCCCTCCCCTCCCTCTTCCGTCCAGGCTCTCTCTCCCTCCCCTCCCTCTTCCGTCCAGGCTCTCTCTCCCTCCCCTCCCTCTTCCGTCCAGGCTCTCTCTCCCTCCCCTCCCTCTTCCGTCCAGGCTCTCTCTCCCTCCCCTCCCTCTTCCGTCCAGGCTCTCTCTCCCTCCCCTCCCTCTTCCGTCCAGGCTCTCTCTCCCTCCCCTCCCTCTTCCGTCCAGGCTCTCTCTCCCTCCCCTCCCTCTTCCGTCCAGGCTCTCTCTCCCTCCCCTCCCTCTTCCGTCCAGGCTCTCTCTCCCTCCCCTCCCTCTTCCGTCCAGGCTCTCCCTCCCCTCCCTCTTCCGTCCAGGCTCTCCCTCCCCTCCCTCTTCCGTCCAGGCTCTCCCTCCCTCTTCCGTCCAGGCTCTCCCTCCCTCTTCCGTCCAGGCTCTCCCTCCCTCTTCCGTCCAGGCTCTCCCTCCCCTCCCTCTTCCGTCCAGGCTCTCCCTCCCCTCCCTCTTCCGTCCAGGCTCTCCCTCCCCTCCCTCTTCCGTCCAGGCTCTCCCTCCCCTCCCTCTTCCGTCCAGGCTCTCCCTCCCCTCCCTCTTCCGTCCAGGCTCTCCCTCCCCTCCCTCTTCCGTCCAGGCTCTCCCTCCCCTCCCTCTTCCGTCCAGGCTTTCTCTCCCCTCCCTCTTCCGTCCAGGCTCCCTCCCTCGTCCAGGCTCTCTCTCTCCCCCCCCCCCTCTCTCTCTTGTCCAGGCCCTCCCTCCCTCCCTCCCTCCCTCCCTCCCTCCCTCCCTCCCTCCAGGCTCTCCCTCCCTCTCTTGTCCATGCTCTCCCTCCCTCCCTCCCTCCATGCTCTCCCTCCCTCCATGCTCTCCCTCCCTCCCTCCCTCCCTCCCTCCATGCTCTCCCTCCCTCTCTTGTCCATGCTCTCCCTCCCTCCATGCTCTCCCTCCCTCCCTCCCTCCATGCTCTCCCTCCCTCTTCCGTCCAGGCTCTCTCTCTCTCTCCCCCCCCCCTCTCTCTTGTCCATGCTCTCCCTCCCTCCCTCCCTCCATGCTCTCCCTCCCTCTCTTGTCCATGCTCTCCCTCCCTCCATGCTCTCCCTCCCTCTCTTGTCCAGGCTCTCCCTCCCTCCAGGCTCTCCCTCCCTCCAGGCTCTCCCTCCCTCCCTCCATGCTCTCCCTCCCTCCAGGCTCTCCCTCCCTCCAGGCTCTCCCTCCCTCCCTCCCTCCAGGCTCTCCCTCCCTCCCTCCATGCTCTCCCTCCCTCTCTCCCTCCCTCCCTCCCTCCAGGCTCTCCCTCCCTCCATGCTCTCCCTCCCTCCCTCCCTCCAGGCTCTCCCTCCCTCCATGCTCTCCCTCCCTCCCTCCTCTCCTGTATAGTAGTACATCATCATGATTAACTTTTCTTTTTGCCCCTCAGTCTCAGAGCCCTCTCTTTTCAAATTAATTAACCGAGCACATCCTCTGAAGCCTCACTGTGTGCACACTGCTCTAAGCTACGATCGACACTCCCAGAGGTAACCACCAGTAACCACAACTCTGCAGCTAGCTCCCTAAAGCCCCAGGAGGAGCATGTTGAAATGGGATTGCTGCGCCTGGGCCGGCTGGGTGTTTAGGGCCCCACTTGGTCCCAGATGCAGCATATTTGAATCTCTGTGTGTGTTTCAACCCCAAGAGCTCTGCTAAGTCAAAGCTCTCTCTATTCAAGGCAGGTAATCAGCATCATTAGATGTTTGAATGGAGACTATGGACGTTTAGCTTATTTCTTTACCAGGGTCCTGTTCACTAGGGCACACCAAAGCAAAATGTTTTGTAGCGGAAAATGAAAAAAAGCTTTTCTTATTGGACAAGTTCTGATAGTGCTTCTTTGTTTCACTCCGTTTTGTGCCTATTGTACACCACAGGAGGTTGGTGGCACCTTCATTGGGGAGGACAGACTCATTGTAATGACTGGAGCAGAATAGGTGGAATGGTATCTAATACTTCAAACAGTTTTTGATGTGTTTGATGCCATTCCATTGGCTCCGTTCCAGCCATTATTATGAGCCGTCCTCCACTCAACCCTGATAGGTAGTTGTGGACTTTTTTATGTTGTCTCGATGTCCTTATTATTGAGCCCCAGTGAGGGTCTGCTGGCTTCTCTGTGGGTATGAAAGAGGCTATTAGCTTTTGGCACTCACTCCCAGTCGCTACTGAGTTTGCCCAGAGCATCAATCAGGTCAACTCAGTTATTGTGTTTTTGTGTGCAGACAGTTACAGGAATTCACATTCATTATCGGAATGAAGTCGCCTTTCTCCGCAGTCTTGGGTTCAAATACGATTTGAAATCTTTCAAATACTTTGAGCGTTTGCGCTAGCCTGCCTAGAGTGCCAAATAGACTGAGTTTAACTTGTTGGGACAATTCTATTGGTACGTTAAGCCAGGCAAGCTCAATCAAGCAGAGAGTCTTTTGAAATGATTTCTATCAAATAGTATTTGAACCCAGATTTGTGGAGTACACTGTTCCCCATTTGTCAGCACTGCTTTTCCCCAACCAAACACTAGTGACTGTTTCTGTTTCATCATCATGATTCGTGGAACTATGTAGCCGCCTGTTGTGCAAACAGGACAAAGCAACAAAGGTAGGCAAATGTGTCGGTGACCTGAGGGTGTAAAGGTCCCTCAGCTGCAGAGCTGGAACCTGAATGTGGGCGCTGGGTTTCAGGTCAAATCCACCACCTTTTTTACTCTTACCTCTGTCTGTAAAGGCTGAATATCTTCAAGGCAAAGTTATATTTAATTAAGTCATTCACAGGAACTTCCTTTTACCATATGGCTCGGCATACGTCATATTTTCCAGCTTTTTCGGCCTGGATAGTTGCCCAGTTATGTTCTTTCTTCTTTGTACTTTGTTGTGTATCCCTCAAGTCTCTCTCTCACTCGTAGCCCAGCCCCAATCTCTTTGGTTTGCCTCCAGGTCTGTCAGCAGCAACGTTGCCTCCAGTATACAGGGAGGATATTTCCTGACCAGGTTGTAGGACTGTGGGACTTTAATGTGTAGGTAAGTCTAATGAGTAACATGCCACTCAGTCTAATGAGTAATAGGGTGGCTGTTATAACAGCGAGAAGGTCACTGACATTGTGTCCCTGGTCTTGGTATTGTGAATAGATACCTCCTGCCTTGAAACTCACATCAGCAGATGAGAAATCACACAATATAACAGCGAGAAGGTCACTGACATTGTGTCCCTGGTCTTGGTATTGTGAATAGATACCTCCTGCCTTGAAACTCACATCAGCAGATGAGAAATCACACAATATAACAGCGAGAAGGTCACTGACATTGTGTCCCTGGTCTTGGTATTGTGAATAGATACCTCCTGCCTTGAAACTCACATCAGCAGATGAGAAATCACACAATATAACAGCGAGAAGGTCACTGACATTGTGTCCCTGGTCTTGGTATTGTGAATAGATACCTCCTGCCTTGAAAGTCACATCAGCAGATGAGAAATCACACAATATAACAGCGAGAAGGTCACTGACATTGTGTCCCTGGTCTTGGTATTGTGAATAGATACCTCCTGCCTTGAAACTCACATCAGCAGATGAGAAATCACACAATATAACAGCGAGAAGGTCACTGACATTGTGTCCCTGGTCTTGGTATTGTGAATAGATACCTCCTGCCTTGAAACTCACATCAGCAGATGAGAAATCACACAATATAACAGCGAGAAGGTCACTGACATTGTGTCCCTGGTCTTGGTATTGTGAATAGATACCTCCTGCCTTGAAACTCACATCAGCAGATGAGAAATCACACAATATAACAGCGAGAAGGTCACTGACATTGTGTCCCTGGTCTTGGTATTGTGAATAGATACCTCCTGCCTTGAAACTCACATCAGCAGATGAGAAATCACACAATATAACAGCGAGAAGGTCACTGACATTGTGTCCCTGGTCTTGGTATTGTGAATAGATACCTCCTGCCTTGAAACTCACATCAGCAGATGAGAAATCACACAATATAACAGCGAGAAGGTCACTGACATTGTGTCCCTGGTCTTGGTATTGTGAGTAGATACCTCCTGCCTTGAAACTCACATCAGCAGATGAGAAATCACACAATATAACAGTGAGAAGGTCACTGACATTGTGTCCCTGGTCTTGGTATTGTGAATAGATACCTCCTGCCTTGAAAGTCACATCAGCAGATGAGAAATCACACAATATAACAGTGAGAAGGTCACTGACATTGTGTCCCTGGTCTTGGTATTGTGAATAGATACCTCCTGCCTTGAAACTCACATCAGCAGATGAGAAATCACACAATATAACAGTGAGAAGGTCACTGACATTGTGTCCCTGGTCTTGGTATTGTGAATAGATACCTCCTGCCTTGAAACTCACATCAGCAGATGAGAAATCACACAATATAACAGCGAGAAGGTCACTGACATTGTGTCCCTGGTCTTGGTATTGTGAATAGATACCTCCTGCCTTGAAACTCACATCAGCAGATGAGAAATCACACAATATAACAGCGAGAAGGTCACTGACATTGTGTCCCTGGTCTTGGTATTGTGAATAGATACCTCCTGCCTTGAAACTCACATCAGCAGATGAGAAATCACACAATATAACAGCGAGAAGGTCACTGACATTGTGTCCCTGGTCTTGGTATTGTGAATAGATACCTCCTGCCTTGAAACTCACATCAGCAGATGAGAAATCACACAATATAACAGCGAGAAGGTCACTGACATTGTGTCCCTGGTCTTGGTATTGTGAATAGATACCTCCTGCCTTGAAACTCACATCAGCAGATGAGAAATCACACAATATAACAGCGAGAAGGTCACTGACATTGTGTCCCTGGTCTTGGTATTGTGAATAGATACCTCCTGCCTTGAAACTCACATCAGCAGATGAGAAATCACACAATATAACAGCGAGAAGGTCACTGACATTGTGTCCCTGGTCTTGGTATTGTGAATAGATACCTCCTGCCTTGAAACTCACATCAGCAGATGAGAAATCACACAATATAACAGCGAGAAGGTCACTGACATTGTGTCCCTGGTCTTGGTATTGTGAGTAGATACCTCCTGCCTTGAAACTCACATCAGCAGATGAGAAATCACACAATATAACAGTGAGAAGGTCACTGACATTGTGTCCCTGGTCTTGGTATTGTGAATAGATACCTCCTGCCTTGAAAGTCACATCAGCAGATGAGAAATCACACAATATAACAGTGAGAAGGTCACTGACATTGTGTCCCTGGTCTTGGTATTGTGAATAGATACCTCCTGCCTTGAAACTCACATCAGCAGATGAGAAATCACACAATATAACAGTGAGAAGGTCACTGACATTGTGTCCCTGGTCTTGGTATTGTGAATAGATACCTCCTGCCTTGAAACTCACATCAGCAGATGAGAAATCACACAATATAACAGCGAGAAGGTCACTGACATTGTGTCCCTGGTCTTGGTATTGTGAATAGATACCTCCTGCCTTGAAACTCACATCAGCAGATGAGAAATCACACAATATAACAGCGAGAAGGTCACTGACATTGTGTCCCTGGTCTTGGTATTGTGAATAGATACCTCCTGCCTTGAAACTCACATCAGCAGATGAGAAATCACACAATATAACAGCGAGAAGGTCACTGACATTGTGTCCCTGGTCTTGGTATTGTGAATAGATACCTCCTGCCTTGAAACTCACATCAGCAGATGAGAAATCACACAATATAACAGCGAGAAGGTCACTGACATTGTGTCCCTGGTCTTGGTATTGTGAATAGATACCTCCTGCCTTGAAACTCACATCAGCAGATGAGAAATCACACAATATAACAGCGAGAAGGTCACTGACATTGTGTCCCTGGTCTTGGTATTGTGAATAGATACCTCCTGCCTTGAAACTCACATCAGCAGATGAGAAATCACACAATATAACAGCGAGAAGGTCACTGACATTGTGTCCCTGGTCTTGGTATTGTGAATAGATACCTCCTGCCTTGAAACTCACATCAGCAGATGAGAAATCACACAATATAACAGCGAGAAGGTCACTGACATTGTGTCCCTGGTCTTGGTATTGTGAATAGATACCTCCTGCCTTGAAACTCACATCAGCAGATGAGAAATCACACAATATAACAGCGAGAAGGTCACTGACATTGTGTCCCTGGTCTTGGTATTGTGAATAGATACCTCCTGCCTTGAAACTCACATCAGCAGATGAGAAATCACACAATATAACAGCGAGAAGGTCACTGACATTGTGTCCCTGGTCTTGGTATTGTGAATAGATACCTCCTGCCTTGAAACTCACATCAGCAGATGAGAAATCACACAATATAACAGCGAGAAGGTCACTGACATTGTGTCCCTGGTCTTGGTATTGAAACTCACATCAGCAGATAGATACCTCCTGCCTTGAAACTCACATCAGCAGATGAGAAATCACACAATATAACAGCGAGAAGGTCACTGACATTGTGTCCCTGGTCTTGGTATTGTGAATAGATACCTCCTGCCTTGAAACTCACATCAGCAGATGAGAAATCACACAATATAACAGTGAGAAGGTCACTGACATTGTGTCCCTGGTCTTGGTATTGTGAATAGATACCTCCTGCCTTGAAACTCACATCAGCAGATGAGAAATCACACAATATAACAGCGAGAAGGTCACTGACATTGTGTCCCTGGTCTTGGTATTGTGAATAGATACCTCCTGCCTTGAAACTCACATCAGCAGATGAGAAATCACACAATATAACAGCGAGAAGGTCACTGACATTGTGTCCCTGGTCTTGGTATTGTGAATAGATACCTCCTGCCTTGAAACTCACATCAGCAGATGAGAAATCACACAATATAACAGCGAGAAGGTCACTGACATTGTGTCCCTGGTCTTGGTATTGTGAATAGATACCTCCTGCCTTGAAACTCACATCAGCAGATGAGAAATCACACAATA